>NC_046363.1:15623821-15923821 GCF_011125445.2 Fundulus heteroclitus
TTTCTTGGCTTAACACATGTTGAGACTTTTGCTCTTTTTCCTTTTATATTTCTATTGTAATCTTGTCTTTGTTTTTTATATTTTAATGTTTTTATTGGTTTATTGTCTGTACAGCACTTTGTCGCAGCCGCTGTTGTTTTAAAGTGCTTTATAAATAAGGTAGTAGTGCTACTTTATTGTTGCCAATTTCCCTTCACTTTTCTGTAATTAATACGTTCTTTGTTGGTGTTAGGGAGTTGAAGTGTTATCTGTATTATGATTTTGTGAAAGTTTTCTTTTAGTTTTAAAGAATTAGCAGGTTGTATCCGGGAAGTAAATTGACGCCTGCAGGGTTACATTTTGTAATCATTTGGCCGTAATGCTGTGCTGCTTCTGCATATGTGCAACAGATTTTACCAATGTCCGCTCAGCTGCATCTTCCTGAAGTGAAGTTGGGTTAATCTCTTGCGTTACCACATCTATTACAGCGCTTCCCTACCTGTCGGACAGTGATGGATTATAGGTGAGAGCAGCAGCAGCAGCAACATAAAGCGTACTACAAAACGGTTGCACGGATCAGTTCAGCACCACTAAGATTAGACGTAACACATTGGAAAGAGTGTCCATCACAAAACGCTGTTGATGATAATCAGATACTTTCTGTTCAACTCCATTTTCTACCAAAGCTCTAAAACTATTTACTAAAAGTAGTTGTCAATTTCCAAAGATTTTTTGATTTTAATGTTTTGATGATGTACTTGGGCATCATGATTTAAATAAGAATAATCTTTGGAATCAAATAAACACAGAGCCAGCTATAAACCCCATATTATAAAACTGTTTCTTACAATGTGTATTTACATTTGCTTGATTATTAATTCTGACTAACCAGGAAAAACTGACTGGAGTGCAAATAAAGGAGTGGGCAATTTTAGGTGGTATTTCAGCTAGAAACTAAAATCTGCATTGGCCCCTATTTGTTTCCTGTCATGTGTGATTGTACATAATAAAGCTGTTAATGCAACACTACGAAGCATGTAGCCAGAATCTGTGTTGATTAGGTAAGAACCACATGAGGGGCTCAGTAAACAGCGATGAGTTTAATTATGATTTGTACTGTTGCCTTATGCTCACATCTGTAGTTTATAAAGGGAAGCACAACCTTTGTTGCATGGTGATCATGCACTTGAGCCTCATCTGATCTATGTTTACCGTTTTTGAGGAACCTGCATCGTCAAACGTTCTCAGCTGTGTGTTTTTAAAATAGCGGACTCAGTTGTGGTGGCTTTGGCCTGTGACAAGGATGGGTTTGCTGTTTAACGTTGCTCTTGATCATATGTAATGTTTCCATGATGAAGGTCATTTCTCCCCCGACGTTCTGCTTTTTTCACCTCTGGTAGCTTTGGCTTGTTGTCTGGAGTGAGGTTGTTTTAACTTGTTTAAAGTGTCACTTTTGTCCTCTTGTTTGGTACGTAAATAATGTTTCATTGTTAACTGTTGTGTTTTTATTCCCATTTTCTTCCTTTGCATTTTTCTTCTAGCTTTGATTAAATACATTCGGCCAGTCTTCGTTTCGCGATCGACCAGAACTCAAGAAAAAAGACGGTGGAGGAGATCAAGCGGAGAGATCATACGGGGGAGATTGGCCTCAAGTAGTGGATTTACAAACTGTCATTAAGTGTGTAGCTTATAATACTCACAAAGAAGGACTTGTAATTTAACCATGATTTGCACATTAATTTCCAAAAAGTTGGTACTTGTCTGCTACGTCTGTTGAGACAGTTTCGTGTCTTGTGTCATGAGTTTTTTTAGTTGGTTTAGCAAAAGGCATAGGAAATAAGCTGCACAGATTTATAAGTGATTACTTTGTTGGGTTATTTTGTATTGTAAATTACTCACTGCAGTAAAGCTATGTGTAGTTAAATCAAACTCCCAATGCTTTAAGTACGTGAATGGTGACGAAAATACTGTTTAAAAAAATACTGATTCTTTTCCCCACCTTCAGATCTCATGATTTTTCCAGAGGGGCAGGCACCAATAGATCTGCCTCATCACCTTTAAGCCAGGTACCTCTTCTTGGGCATTCTGTGACTTATATAGGTCAACTATATGATATTTGTTTTTATTTTGTGAGAATGCTGGTAGATGAACATGACCTTAGGTTGATGGTACATTATGTTCTGTTTTGGCTCAGGTTTTTCCTTCTTTCTGTTTGAAAATATTAAAGTTTGCCAACTTGTTTAGATTTAAAATCTTAACGTTGCAGTAGCTTGAAATGTGCTGTCTGAAGCAGCAGCTTTCTTTCCGCCGGTTCTGTTCCTGTTAGATGGCTTTGTCCGCATATCTCATATGTCATGCGTGCGTTTTGTTCTCCGATCTACTCCGCCTCACATACGACAGCTGAACGGGAAAGATGTCCCAAAACAAATTATCAAGGTCAGAGCTATTTGCTCTAAGACCTTCTGCCAGACGAAACTTGTTGTTCACTAAACTGCACCTGCTTTTAATCCAGCAGCACGTGAAGGGTCTCTCTCCCTGCTAAGTGTCATCTGAGGTCTGCCACTACATGGGCCCAAATGTCAAAACAGCCAAATTTCTTATCTATCTGTCTTTATATTGATGTGCCTCAAAGTCAGCTACTATGAATAAATCAATTACACTTTTGACACTGACAGTTAAATAACACTGATTTATACCACTGAGCCAGCGACAGGGGGTGATCGGTGACCAAGCAAATCTGATGCGTCTTCAGCAGAAATGACGTGAACATGATGTGGTTCTGCATCAGTGTACCCATGCTGGTCATAAGTTATGCCTGATTTTTATAAGTCTGTTATGCTTTCTATTCTCATTTTGGTTGGTTATCCCTTTAATAAAAGGCTTGAGTTGTTATCCTCCTGACATTGTCTCCAACAATTTTACGTGTAATAATAAAATAAAGAGACCTTGAAGCATTCTAAGTTACTCTTTGCCCAAAAATAACTACTAAGTTTTCAATATATTTACTAAACGCAGAACAAGGTGAAGGGGTTATCAATGGTTTGATTCATACAAGACAACAGAACTTAGATCGGGCATGGGACGTAGCTAATTAAAGAGTAAGGCTAGTTTCTAGCTTGTAAACTACAGAAAGCTACGATGTTTGGCTTTGGGCGTCAGACTTCATTACTGAGCTCAGTGGTATTCTGTTTGGCATGCATTTACATTAGATTTGTTTAGTTTTAGCGTCTTGTCTATTTAAAACTTTGTTTTTTCTCCTCTCTAGGAGCCTTTATCCCAGCTGTTCCAGTGCAGCCTGTTGTGATTTCGTACCCCAATAAATTGGTAAGATGTAATGGAGTACTCATTTCAGGGCTACCTTAGAGGGTACGATACCGTTTTCTCCATCCTATTTATGCACAAGTTTTTTATGGTTTTTTAATTCCGTTTACTTAACTAGAAACATAATTGACAGGGGAGCATTAGAGATTGTCATAACGATTTAGATTCAGTTCCACTTGTTGTTTTATATTTTTTAGGTCCGGCTCTATAAACATCACAGTTTCCTATGTGCTCATAAAGTCGGTCTTGTGTAGCTACAGGGACACAAGCACATGGACGTGGCAGGAGGACCTGGAGCGTAAGTCCAGCATTATTGATCCTAGTAATTCTTAATATAGATATATGGTCTGGGGGAATCCTAGTATTTAAATACAGTGTTTTATTCTGCCAGGGAAATGGTTATCGGCGAAATTCTAACTAAAGCTCGTGAGTCTGAGGGACTTAAGCGATGCCGGACGAGCAAAGCACAGAGGCTGATATGGTTAAATAAATAACACAGTGGTTCCTAAAGTTTTCCCTGTAAACCATGAAAACCAGTCCGCCTTGAGACCCCTTTTGTGGAGTTGGGGGCAATTACAAGAATAAAAGAAGTAATTTATTAGAAATCATACAAGAAAGCATAGTTTTGCTTGTGTTAAATGAGGAATGCTGAGCATCTTTAAAGTTATGTTTTATGTTGTTTTTGTATAATAAGGAAATCTAGAATCATTTTAGTATATCAGCATCATATTGTAGTGTTAAGAACTTTGTGGCAAATGAAAATCTACACAAGCTCACAATTTATAAAAAATGTGATTTAAGTTTGATCTATTACACTTCCTGTGACGCAAAATGTTCTTTGACGATCTAGGTAAGAATGTAGCTGAGTAAACCTGAAATACTGCTGCGGCTTATCAAGATGTTGCTTTCTTGTAGAAGTGCTCTAACGTTTTCTTAGATGTTTTCCTTCGCGCACGTTACCACCCAGCTCGCCTCCAGCACAGCACATCGTTTTCAACCCCGCTGCGCCAACGGCTGGGGTTACAAAACATTTTTTGCAATCAAGCAGCACCGTGATAATCTTTGCTTATCAGTTTTCAGGTTTTTACACCTGCTTTCTGGCCTAAACATGGTAAAAGTTCATTTTGTCACAGTGTAAATATTGGTTTATACATTTTTGATTCATTTCTGAGTTTGTTTTCTTTATTTCTTTCTTGGACCCACCAGGCGGTCCCCCGCCCCCACTTAGGGAACCCCCGCTCTAGCAGTCACCTGTCGTTTTGTTGTAAAGCATGCCCCATGCTTTACAAACACATTATCGTTACCTGTATGTTAGCGAGTGTTCAGATAGACCCCGGAGCAGGGCAGGCACAAACTGGGCTTGGATTGAGTTAAGAAAGGATGTACTGCTCGCCGTGATTCTGAGGACATTTTGTGGCTTCAATTTTCCTTTTGTTTCAAGTACTCAGTTAAAGAACAAGACAGTCTGATATAAAAATGTTAGAACAGTTTATTTTCATGTTATAAGGCATTTGAGTTGAAAACATTTTTGTGACATTTTGTTATGCGGCTCTTTGCAATGCTGCTGGATTGTAATTCTGGGTCTTGAGCTGGAACTGGTTGACCATCCCTGGAGAAGACCGCTGACTTGACAGATGTCCAGAAAAACAGGCATTGGCACCCTCCACAAGGAGGGTAAGCTACGAAGGGTCATTGCTAAAGAAGCAGATTGTTCAGAGTGTTTATCTGAGCATATTAATAGAAGGTCGAGTGAAAGGAAAAGGTGTGCTAAGAAAACTTGCACCAGCAACATTCGTATCGACGTTTAGAGGAGCTTCACAAGGAGGTGGACGGAGGCTGGAGTCGCGCATCAAAGCTGCATGAACAAATCCTACACAGGGTTACAGATGTCGCATTTTCCGTGTCAACCCACTCCTGAACCAGAGACGACGTCAGAATCGCCTTACCTGGGCCGAGGAGGAAAAGAACTGGAGATTTGCTCAGTCCTGTTTTTCAGATGAAAACTAAGTTTGCATTTTAATTTAAAATCAAAGTTCCCAGAGTCTGGAATCCACATTGCTTAGGTTCAGAGTGAAGTTTCCAGTCAGTGATAGTTGTGGTTGTGCCATGTCAGCTACTGGTGTTGGGTCCACTGTTTTTCCTGAAGTCCACATTCAATACAACCGCCATGAAATTCAAGAGCACTTTATGCGTTCCCCTCAGCAGAAACGCTGTATGAAGATGCTGGTTTATTTTCCAGCAGGACCTGCCCAATGTGCACATGCCAAGGGTGCCAGAAGCTGGTTCAGTGACAATGGTGTGTCCTATTCTTGATTGGCCACAAAACTGCCCTGATATTGCGATATATTGAGCAGTTCACCACGGACGACGATAATGGAAAATAAAACTGACTTATTTTGGGATACTTTCGCATATGACCTTTGATACGGGAGTTGTTTTTCCCGTTCATTGCCAAACGTCTGCCAACAGCTTGTCTGAAATTAGAACTTCAATCTAGTTTGGGCGCACATAACCTAAATACCCTCGTTGTACGCACATATTATGTTTCTATGTATTTATTGACTGATTAAAATGAAAACTACCCTAGGCATAGGACGCGTGAACACTACTTATGTTGGAGGCGTCTGGTGTGTTTCCTCTCTATTGTCAGCTTCAGTCTGGGTTCAATGTCTGTTGTTGCTGGCGCCAGAAGAAGTGTGACAATTTGGTCAAATGTGAATGAGTCCGTTTATATTGACTTTGACACAAATTGATTCGCTGAATAATTTAATTTATATGGAAAAACATTATTTTGACCACCCTAATTCAGAGAACAAAACCTGTTGATTTTGTGAAGAGAAAAACAGATGCTGGAGCCGTGAAGAAGAAATATTTCTGGGCTTCTGTTAGATTTTCAGAGCTGCTTATCGGGACAAAAATACTTTTCATCTGCTAGTGTTACTGGTACAGCTTGGGTTTGTGCTGTATTAATGCTATGATTGCATGTTTACCTGCCGTCATTTAGCCAGATATTCATAACAAATAATATTACAGAGCATGACAGTCGAGAGAAAAAAAAATAAATAAAGTACTTGAAATTAATAAACACTTTCCATGTATGTAGATTCTATAAAAATCCTGAATGTTTTTATTTGGCACTCATGTTTTTAATTTTTTCTACATTCCAGATTTAAAATCTTGTGGCTAACCCTCTGCAGGTTAACACAATGAATTTGTGATAGAGGTAAGTAAAAACTATGATTATTATGTGCGTCTTCCTGCTTTGGTCAAGGGTCGCTTACCAGACAAAATTTCAACATTTCATTGACTAATAAAACAAGAACTTGACCTTAGAGTGATACTCAAACAACTTTTTTTTGTCACATTTGTACTTTTTTTTTATCTGTTTAGTTTTGTGTGTCCCTTTTTAAATGATAGAGAGGTCACCTTTTATGTTTGGTCTTTGTACAGTTCCTTCCACATTTACACCCCTTCAGAGGAGGAGAAGAGGAATCCTGCTCTCTTGCTGTCAATGTGAGACGGGTCATGGCCAAGTAAGTGAAATTGATTGATCTTTTCTTGGCAGGCGTGAGAAATCATACTGTTCTGTACAGTACATTTTGGTTTGTGCATCACCACAGTAGTAGACAAGGGATGCTCAGAAGGCCACTGATTTGTTAAGGTTGAGCACCTATCATGATGATCTGATCAGTGTTCACTAAAAAACGTGATACGCTTGTGATGAAAGCATAAATCTTTGCTTAGAACAGATACCTTAAGCAAAGTATTGATTTTTTTTTCCTGTCATTGTCCTGTCATCTGCGGTGTGCACAGAGCCCTGGGGTACCCATCACAGATTATTCATTTGAAGACTGCCCAGCTGGCAATGGCAGAGGGCCAGCTGAGGCTGCCGGTCGACACCTGTCTGCTGGAGTTTGCCAAGCTCGTCAGGAGGCTGGGGTTAGTCAACTTTTCTAATGCATAGCACTCATTACAGGGAACCAAGTAACAGCCACGAAAGTGAAACGGTGAAAAAAAACACAACAGGAGCTCGGCAGGGATCTGATTTCTGGCAGCAGTTTTGTGGAGAAATGCTGTGGGTATTTAGGCTTTTATTTATCAGAAGGATTACGAACACTATTCACATTTCATTATCTAGATCTGGTTTAGGACAGATTCTTCATATATTGAGCTGTACAAATTATTTCTGATAATTGATTGGTTATTGGTGCTTTGTCATCTAGCAACTAATAGGAAAGTTTTAGTTCATTTTAATCTACTAGAGAAGTGGTAGTGTGATGACTTTGTATAAGAAATATTGTAAAATTCATTGAGATATCATCTCTATATGTCAGCCAAATTATCCTCGCAGTTGAAATTTCCAAGTATCAGTTGTCTGTTGTTGTTTTTATTTTGATGATGCATAAAATGTTACAAGATTTTAAGAGTTTCCTCCCATGCGGTCACAGGCTGAAAACCCCAGAACACTGAAAAGGTTCTGCAGGACTATGGGACAGAGCCAGGAAGCTGGAAGGGGCAGAAGCTGGACTTGGAAGACTTTGCTCACTTCCTCGATGTGCCAGTTTCCGATATGCTGCGCGACATGTTTTCTCTTTTCAACGAGGTAAAGACCTAATCCTTACAACTACAACTCGCTGTCTGTTGTTACAAGTTTGACTTGTAGCTGGCATGTAATTGGCAGAAAATATAGTTTGCAGTAGAGAAATGGGTAAAATAAAAAAACATAGTTACCGTTATCATTTATCGAACAGTTCTCTCTATGCTCAGAGCTGCATTGGTTATTTTATGTTTTCTGCACAAAGTTTTATGACAGTTTTGTCTGTGAAAGGTTAATTAAGTTAGGCTGTAATTGATCATTAAACTTTTACCAGATAGAAAGTCTCACACTATGTGGTTATTGAACCAACTTTACCTTTTCATTATGGTGCCTTCACACCGAAAGTCAATGAGGCGGCCTGATTTAGAGATTATTTCGAGATTTAGATTTCGAGATACGATCAGAGCGACTCAATCAGCGCGGTGAGCGGAGCGCAACCTGCTGTGACTTTTGCAGGAGTTTTAAAATCTGAACTTTTCTGTCAATTCGTGTCACGTCAGCCAATCAGGGATTGGCCTATTGCTGTGACACAGAGTGAGGAGCACAGCAGAGACAAAGCTTATTTACAATCAAAATGAAAGATAGAAAAATGAATGTTGACATGGGATGAAGTAAGGAATGCTCTTAGAGGTTGTGGGTGGCTTTGAAGAAAGCCGTTTTAATTAAGCACATAAAAGGACTGTTAAATCATTCATCACTCTTGTCTGCCCGGCCTCTTGCTCTGCTCTCCCGCTGCTCCTGTCTTAGCTCCAGTGCTGGTCCGGCTAGGCACCGCCTCGGCGCCCACTCGGTGCTCTCCCGGCCAAAAACAATTCCTCCAATGGCATCTTATTCTTTATCTTGTGGAGGCCACATAATCTTACTAAACTTAAAGGAACCCCATGTCATGATGCTCCCACCAGTGTGTAGCTATTGCAGGCTTTGCAGAACTTGATGCTGTTTGATGGCACAAATCAGCCGAGGCGTTCATTTCTGTTTTGCGTGTGAGTTAGCATATGCTAATTCAGCAGCTTGGTCCGTGCTCAGTTATTTATGTTCAACCAGCTGTGCATTTATAGTTAGAAAAAGAAAATTATTTTTATATATTTATTTTTTTTAACTAAGACTTGTTTTAATTCTTCTTTTCCAGCATGAAGATGGAAGCATGGACATTAGAGAATATGTTATAGCCTTATCCGTCGTGTGCAGGCCCGCCAAAACTCTGGAAACCATGAAATTGGCCTTCAAGGTATGTTTTGGTTCTGTCTTTGTGTCAAGTAATTTATGTTGTAGTGGAATAAAGTGAAAACAAGACGAATAAAAACAAGTTAACACGGTGTATTTATTTTGCCATCAGATAACATGAAGCATTGTGTGCTTGTTGCCCCAGCCTGAGTTTAATTAAATCGTCAGCTTAATAAACATTTCTTCCCAAGTGTAATGTACTGCTTGCGCAGATGTCCTTTCCATAGCAGTGTGTTATAAATGTGCATTAAGGGTTGGTATTTGCTTAAACCCACAGAAGCCAAGTAAACTTGTTAAGTAGTCCATCCTTTCAAAAAGGAGCAGCTAGATATGCTTTACTTTCTTACTCATATCTTCCTGTCTCCTTTTCTGCAGATGTTTGAGGCAGAGGAAGACAGTGCCATCACAGAGATGGAGCTGGCAGTTATCCTGAAGACCGCTTTAGGCGTGGCTCACCTGGACGTGTCCCGTCTCTTTACAGCCATTGATGTAGACGACACGGGGAAGATTACGTTTGGTAAGAGCATGCATGAAATCATAAATGGTTGTCTAAATGAAACAGTCTAAATGAAGCAGTCTAAACAGTCTCAGTAGCAGCTGGTTTGTAATGTTGTCTCTGGCTCCCCCTTGTGGTCTTTTCAGATAAGTTCAGAGGTTTTGTGGAGGAGAACCCAGACTTTGCTGATGACTATCTTCACACTGAAAGTGTAGGTCCTCAGAGTGGACCTTGCCACGATCACCACAACCAGAGCAGCCCATCTACTATCACCCTGCAAGGCACTGCCAACACCAAAACAGCCAACGGTATCTGCCCCGACTTCAGCCCTAAAGACCATGGCGGCACAGTAGATGGGCTCACGAAGAAACACAACTGAAAGAGGTTTAAAAAAATCCGAGGGAGCAAGCAAACACCTCTCCTGGTGAGAGGATTCTGTAGGGGGCAATGTTGGTTATCTATTAGTAACTTGATGGTAAAGGACTGCATTTCATTAACCACAACCATAAAATGAAGTTTACCCTTTCTTGTTAGTATTGTATCCATGAAATATCTGTGATTTCAGCCAGTAAACAGCAGTTTGGTACAAAACTTTTTTTTTTTTTTTTTTGCCATAAGAAGAATTGTCATAACGCCAGATATTGGCTTTTTTGGGATACAATGCTGAAATACTTGAAGGGCAAGCACTTATTAGGATTCCTGGGGTCAATTTTAATTATTTTTATTTTCTCCCCCGGCATTGCATGATTTTAACGGAAATTTACCAAGACGCAAACAATCTCTGGATTGTAAAGAGAACACAACTGTTGTGTGAAATCTATTTTTTTCTTTTTCTTGGAACGTTTTATCCATTTCCTCTCTTTAATGGTAGCTGCCTTTGAACTTTTAAATGAAAATGCAGAATTAAGGGGCTCATGTTATATTGAGCAATTATTTTTGTGAAGAAGGAAGGCCCCGGGGAACCAGTGAAGAATGGCTGGAAGCACGTAGCTTCAGTAGGCACATTTGAGGTTGTCTCGGGTCTCTGCACGTCTATGATTAGAATCGCTACGACTGTGTGTGTGCGTGCGCGTATGAATGAGTGTGTGTGTGTGAACACAGTGATATAATTTAGCTCAGGGTTCAGTGACAAAAATGGAAAACTTAACAATGATGTCATGGTTTTTGACTATTTGTAGGTTACATGCATGTAAACTGTCCTTTGCGCGAGTGGTCTCCTGTCCTGTCGCCTCGTAGTTTCATACAGTCGCATCTTTTTGTTCTCTCGTTTTTTTTTTTTTTTGGTTTTTTTCTGTTTTGTTGCATTTGATGTGACACAACTTGGACCAAAATTCATCGGGTGATTTAATTAAACACCTTTTTATGTCTTTGTTTGCCTTTCATGTAGACGAGGGCCAGTGTGAGATTCTCAAAATGAAACAAGAATATCACACTTTCACCACATCACAATATTAACGAGACCTAAAACAAAAATGTATGACTCGATTTAATGGCGTTTATTCAAAAGCATGTGGCAGAGGGGCAGCTGGAGGAAACTGCTACATTCTCTGGCATCTCAATAATACGACTCTGAACCTTAGAAGTGGTACGGACAAAGGACGTTTTTATGTTTTCTGATTGCGAAAACATAACAATTTAAACTGCGGTGTACTAGTAACCTCCTCGTATGGCAGTGCTATAACCGGTTAAAAGGGATCACATTACAACGTGCAACCATCACATTCTCAAAAACCTTGGAGCCACGCGATGCTGTCGCATATGATTGCTCAGTTTTTACCCTGTTAAAAATGAATGTCCACCTAATACATGTTGAGACCATGTTTCTGAGTGGGGTTTAGTTTGAGTCCATACTCTTACATGTATGCTATACATGGATTGAATATATTTAGAACTAACTAGGGTTAAAGGGAGCTTCTTCTAAAAGATATATTAAAACTAAAACAAAGGAAGATTTCAGACTCTTTTTCATCAAGTGAAGGAAATTGTTTAAATGATCACCTAGTTTTGGTCGTCCTCCTTTTGGTTTTGACTTGAAATCTAGATATTGATTTCCTGAATGTTTGGTATCTTAGTAACATTTGCAAATATCTAAATGAAGTTTTTTGCTGGTCTATAATAAAAAATGGGGGGGGGGGGGGGGGGGTTAGGGTTATGAGAAATGCAAACAGCTGCCACCTAAATTTGAACAACCTTTGTTGTTTACCTCTTTCAGTTTATACCAATGATGCTAATTGTTTTTTAACAAATGAACTTTTCTTTCTTCTTCTGCAGAAACGAACAAAATAACAAACCGTTTTTGCTTCTGTCAGACGTTGCTGTGCTTTACTTTCTGCAATTTTATCCACTAAAATATAATAGTTAGAAGGAAGACCTCCCCTGAGAGGATTAGGTGACTTGCTTTGCAGTCCGTATCCAACTTCTTTTCCGAAGTTCCCATCTTGTTTGTGCCCTTGGATCCTTTATATATCCTCCTTTTTGACTTTGAGTGAAGCAATATTCCTCATATTTTTAAGCCTTCTCCAGATGAATGCTTTTTGAACGTTCTAATATGTATTTTGAATATTCCAGATGCGGGACATTTAGTGAATTTTTGATATACGTATATGAATGGTTAATATTCTTTTCACTGCCATGGCAAAGATCTATGATCTTCTCTGTTTTGCAGTTTGTATTGATCATGACAAATGAGCCACATTTTTTGTTTTCCTTTTCTATAATCTTAGTTATTTTGTGCTTTATTGCTCCTACACAGTGTAAAGTTTTATTGCTATACTATTACTGTTGGCGTTGAGTCGACTGCTTAAGAACAAAAATGCAGATTTCATATGGAAACCTATAGCCTTGATAGCCTCTACAGAATTTTTATGCTAAAAAGAGAATGTACAGACAATCTTGTCACAATCAGAAGCTCTCAAAAAGCGCTGATCTCCAGTGGACATTTTCCTAAGACGTCATGGTTTTCCAAAATTAGCAGAAGACTTTTTTTTTTTTTCCCTCCTCTTATGTTTGAGATGTGCAGGTTGAACTAAGTGCGAGTGCATTGAGTGCTTGAGCCCTGAGGTGACGTGCCACCACATGACGGGCCGGGATCACTCAAACACCCCAGACTGCACACAAACTATCTTTTCCTGTTTTATGACAATCTTAAAGTATTGTCCTCCTGTTACTTTTTCCTTCATGTTTTTGTGTATTTGAAAGTTTGCACTTTAGAGTGTTTTTATTTTTGTAAAGACAAGGTCAGAAAGCTCTGAAACATGGTAAGTTTATAGGCTACAGTATTTAAATTCACTTTTATTACTTTCTTCTGTAAAGGGAGCACAAAGAAAATGGAGGATCAGAAAAGAAAGTGGTCTCTTTTCTTTATTTCCTTCTTTTTTTTTTAAGTCAGTTTAAGTCCTTAATGAAATTCATCCTATTTTCTTTTTCTCAGGATTGTGAAACTTAGTAGCCTAAAATAAATGTGTGAACTCATTAGACTTGGGAGCCAGAAAAAAGATGTGATCATGTTTACACCCTGAAGCAGAGAAGTATTAAATGTTGTCCTGCAGTAATCTCATTTAGAAAGACTATTAATACAGTTGGCTGTACTTTAGGGAAATACCAACGTATTTGTGCACAAGCAGGACATCTATGGAAATGCATTAAACAAGAATTGATTCTGAAAGACTTTTACCAGAAAGAAATGATGCATTTTTTAAGTGTGTTTTAAACAGGATATCTGATTATACATCCTCAGCAATTCAAATGTACACTTTTTGGTTTCTAAAAATAGTGTTGAGGTTGAATGAATACAAATTGATTTTCAATTCAGTTCCCCTTGATATGAATACCTCCGTAGATGCGTATATCTTCTTTTTTTTTTTTTTTTTAGCCAAATGTGATATCTTCATGTGAGGAAAACCTAAACCTGCAAGAGACAAACTTATTTATGCTATTGCTGCCCGTTTGTCACGGTTTGTTCTGCAGTGAGCCTAAGACGAAAGACCGGTGTACTCTTACAGAGTGATATTGTCTTTCTGATGGCTTATTGTAAGTCAATCACAACTTCTTGTTTGTTTGTTTCTCTAGTTTTATTTCCTGTCTTTTTCTATATTAAACAAGTTTTATTTTATTACTGCATTTTGATGCTGAAGAGTAATTACAAAAAAGCTATTTTGAATCTGTTCATGATGGCTATTATGTAACTTGTCAATGTGACTCTTGGATGAAATTAAAGAAAAAGTGTTAATATGCAACCGTGTTGGTCATTCTTAGAAAATTTGGATTTTTTTTTTTGACAAAAATTCATTCAATTACAGTGTCCAGTCCAAGAATTATCAGCAGTGCAACAAAATGTTTGCAAATATCAGTTAACTTTACATTTGTCAGTAATTGTAAATATTAATCTTAAGGAAAAGTCTTTAAAGTTTTGTTTGAGTAAAAAACATTTAATTTTCATAGTTGGACCAATGCAATTTAAAGAAAAATGAAAAGTTCATTATCCTGACAGTAATGTCTCCCTCTTGTGGGAACACATTGAACTTGCATTTTTGCAGAACATAAATGTATCCTTCTGGCATAACTTGCACCTTTATTGCACAAGTAAATTATTCAAAGAGCGTTTAGACATTTTTGTTTTTTAATGTAGCCTTCTCCCAAATGTAACTATAAAAAAACAGAAAGGGCGCACACATTCCACCCAAGTTTAAAGGAATAAAACGGTTTTGTCAAATGAAAAATAAAACGGAATAAACCCTCTGCCCTTGTCACTCACTGAAACTGGGGGAAGCATCTGTCAAATAATTAGTCAACACATTTTACTTTTGTTGGCCCTCTTACCATAAAATCCCCAATTAAAATTGTGTAAAGGAGGGAGAATGTATTGGGAATTCAGCTGTATTGAGAGTTACATGAAAGGACAGCAAATGGCTGTCAGAATAGAGGTAACACAGAATTAGCAAAAATAACCTGTATTTTTGCAGCTGACTATCTGAAAACCCAGTTACTAATAACTAATGAATGTCTTGGATTTCATCAGCACCCAGACTAAACCTTATATTTTACTAATAGAGCTATAAATCACCCCCCCCCCAAAAAAAACAAAAAAGCAAATCAAATTAATTATGATCCAGTACATTCACCCTTCTTTTCTATTTAAGTTGTTTTGATTATCTTTTTTATATATGCAATAATGTACAACTATATTTAATTTCTTTTGCAGCCCACTATTTCCACTTACATGTCTTTGTAGTTTTATTTCACATTGCTGTTTGTTAACATTTGTACACAAAGTAAACCAAGCTCAGATTTTAGAGCGATTCAGCTGAAAATGGTTAGTGAGGACGCTGTTTCATCGAATAAAACATCCATTTTGTAATGTTCACATGAGTTTTTTCCTGATTATTAGGTGATCTATTCTTTTTATTACATCCCAACTGGATTATTATTATTTTGTCTTGTCTTTCAGTGTAGCATTAAGAATTGCTATCTTAATGTCAAAGAGAGCCCAACAGATTGGAGAGGAGCATCATTGCTTTTGCCATGGTGCTCTGCTTGAGATATATATATATATATATATATATAGTGACAACCAAAGCTATTGATAGTTTATCTCTGTAGAAGTGAATCTATAAGCACCTGGATCCAAGCACCTGTAGGTATTTGTGACAGTGCATATGTGTATGTAAGGTTTATCCATAAGAACAATGCTCTATAGTGCTTGGGAGGAGCTAAAGACCAGCCCCCCAGAGCACCGAGGCAGACACCAGCGAAACCAGAACCCCAGATGTCTGATAGAGCTCCCAGAGCAAAGGGGCCTAAGGAGGACCATCATAGGGTTAGCTGCCTCCCCGATCACAGGAACAAGCTGAGGAGAGCCCCAGGAAACCCCCCAGCAGCCACAGCCCACGGGAGCTGAAGTGACAAGCTTGTGGGCTCTGCCAGCAGCCAGCAGCCAGCTACACTAGAGCTGATCCAGTCATGGGCCCAGAGACCTAAAGCCCAGGGACACCCCATTGGGGTGTGGGTTGTGGGGTGACAGAGCTCCCCGACAGAGCCATGGAGCCCACTACCCTGAACCTGAGTCCACACTCCAGCCCTAACCCCCTGCCCAGATCCCAGCCCCGACGACCCACGAGATGAGTTTTTGATAAAATCAGATGGATGCCACTCAATTCAGCAGTTTTCCTGTAAAGCTGATTATTTCTCCACTTAGTGGTATTGTCTTAAATAGCAGTATTGCTGTGGGGTTGGGGAGGGGCAGCAGCGTGTTCTGGAGAGTGATTGACACTGCTAACATTGATCAGAGCCAGACACTCCCCCTGGTTATTGGTTGTTTCTGTCTGGGAGCAGCGACCACTGGAAGGAGCAAGAAGGGTTTATCTTTAGTATTTTTCACAGATCATCGGCCTCATATTTCACTGTCAGGACATAGTGACAATTTAAAAAAAAATATGTAAAAAGAAATACATTTATACAAAAGTTACCTACTGCAGCTTTAACAGAAGGTCGTTGTGTCTGAGAGACCTTCAAACGTTTTGCTTCATTTTACTTTTTCCACTACATAGAAAGTACTCTTCGACCTCTGCTTCTGGATTCTTTTTTTTCAAAGCATTTGTCTTCTCTGTATATAACTATGGTTGAATAGGAATGTATGTAACTGAATTTGATCTGTATGATTTGATTGCATTGATCGTATCGGTGTATAAAAAAAGTTGTCTGGCAAAGCGCCTTGGGATAACATCAGTTGTGAATTTGTGCTATTGAAATAAACAGAATTGACCTGAATTGTGAAAGGAGACTTGTACTGTGTTGTTCAGTAGCTGACATGGTTGTCTGGGTTTGAGGAGCAAAGTTCTAATTGTCTGAAACAAGTGCTTCTGGACATTATAATGAGTGTAGAATTTCCTTCATGCATGTTGTGTTCCTTTTCTCTTTTCTTATAAAGTAGACGCTGGTCAGAAAAAAGGAATGTTCTGATTGGCTTTTTGAAGCAGAACCAAAATAAGAATGGATACAAAGCTGCCAGGACGTGTCGCTCAAAGACGGAACGCTTTAATTCACACATGTTTTTCTGTTTACCTTTCATTGTCAGCTATGCATCCCTACCCATCATTTTTCCATCTTGCCTTTCCACTTTGTTCATCTCTCCTGCTCCCTCCCATCCCTTTCCTTTCCCTCTTCCTCTCTGGGTCTCAGCTGTTGCATTTATGAAAACAAGACACTCGATTATGTGCGACTTGTTGTTTGTCGAAGCTCCATTCGAAATCTTATATTTCCAGCACGACTTGCATTGACCCAACAATTTCTGCTATGAGGCCCAAGGATTGATTGATTGATGGTTGCACTTAAAAGGTGTGTACATTGTGGAGGGGGCAGATTTAGGAATTAGAGGCCAATTGATCACAGTGAGTGGCTTGCATACAAGAAGGTGTCCTTCTGGACATGATGGGGTCATAAATCTGTCCGTGGGGAGGGAGCTGATTGTGTTATTTGATGCCCTGATCCTGTTTTGGTTGAGTTGGAAACCGGCGAGGCTGGGGTGTTGGGAATTATTAGTGTTTAGGCCATTGAACATCACACATAATAAGATTTATGGTTCTGCAGGCCATGTTGGTTGGTCAGTAGGTTGGAGGAAGTAGAGATAAAAGGAAAAAGGGGACGTGGTTTTCTAGCAGATAGCCGGATGTTGATAGTAGAGCTCGACCGATACCGTTGTTTTTAAGGCAGATGCCGATTATTTTGACATCAGTCTAACCGATACCCGATATGAGCTGCCAATTGTTTTGGGACCGATTCTTGAGGCTGGTGTTGTTGTTGTTTTCTTCCTGCATTTACATGATTGAAATTACGCAATGATAACAAATGTTATACAAGTCTCAAAACTTGCATTTTACTCAGCTAACGGTACACTGAAAACAATGTGCCACAACTCTTACGGCAGCACTTTTGCTCACACTTAATGAATGTTTCACAGCGAGAAAAGAGCTTCTTTATTTCACTGGGGAGAAGGGGGAAAAAACACTGATCACTGCTCCAGTGTATGGACATTATTTTATGTAAACTCAGATGCTGTAAGCCTGGTGATTGCTAATTATTTTTATGTGGATACATGATTCTCCATGGGAACAAACACACACACAGCAGTTGCAGCTCACCAGCTGGAGATCACATGTGGGTTTTCAGACAGAAACAGACTCACACCACTGTTCTCTCCCCATCATAGTGAGATAGAGACAAACATTCAAAGGGTGGATACAGCTAAATTAGACAGCTAAAACTACATTGACAGTTGAAAACATACTCTTGTTGTTGGTACCCAGTCTTACAACATTACCAGCCACTCTCTACCCAGAAGGGAGTGGCAATGTAAAAGAAAATCAGAAGTATTGAAAGAGGATTACATTCGTCTGCTAAATTTAGTTGATGGCCTTAATGTCAAAGTGTTTCTCAGCGGCCCTCACGTGCCCATTAATTGTGGAGATTAGATTTTTTCAGGTCTGATGCTAAACAAATGACTGAAAAAAACATGCAAACAAACAACTGTAACCTTCATAGACAACTTTAACATCTTTTGGGAGAGGAGACATTTGTTCAACAGAGATGGTTTCTCTCTAAATAGGTCAGGTGCAAACCTGCTGATTTCAAACATCTTCAATTCTGTGAACCATGCACCATCAGCCTTGTCCCAAAACAAAGCTCAACCACTGCCAAAACAAATGATAAGCCCAGTACAGCCCGAACAAGCCAAGATAAAGATACCCAAAAAGAGTACACAGAAAGAGGCTACGTCAGAACTACAGGAGGATTCATCCCAAATCTTATCAGGAGGACAAACAGAGGACTCTCCTTTAACTCCCAAAGAGAACCAAAAACCTCCATCCCCACAAACATCAGTCCAGACTGCCCCCACCTCCCCTTCTTCTCCACAAAGCCCAGATGTTCCTTTTCTGGAATTTTTTCACAACATGAACAAAGTATTTAACATTAGTCTACAGCTGACATCCTTTCCACATAGCCATTCTGACAACCGCAGCTGTCACTAAACCAGCATCTTCCAAAGGCCGCAGAGCCCCAGATCATCCTCCTCTACGTATCACGGAACATGCCTGTGCTCGGGACCTTCAGATAACTTCTCTATGATACACACCGGGCCCTAGCAACAACCTTATCAGACATGACAGTTTCCAGCATCAGCTTGGGGCCTTTTGCGGGAGATTATGGAATATCTGTGATATGTGGCAGAAATAAGAAACACAAAAGGATAACAAACAGGATCAAACAACCGTACTTAAAAGTCATAAACTGTCAGATGCAACCTGCCACAGAGACAGCATCAACCACAAAGTCATATAAACTGGGTTTACTAAACAATTGATCTCTGTCAGGAAAATCCCTTTTAATTAATGTCTTCATTATTAACAGTAATCTTGATGTAATGTTTTTAACAGAAACATAGTTACATGAACTTAATGAAGCACATATTCTGTTGGAGTCGACTCCAACAAACTGCGATTTTCTTTGTGAGAGCAGACAGCAAAGGAAAGGTAGAGGAGTGGCAACATTGTTTAATGAACATTGTTTAATGAAAAAGGTGTTTTGGGGAAAATTCGACTCTTTTGAACATTTGGCTCTCCAGGTAAAGAGCCTGGTACAAATTATGTTTCTGAATGTTTACAGGCCTCCTAAGTCCACATCAAACTTTTTTAATGATTTTAGTGACCTCCTATCTGTGATATGCATTAATTATGACTGTTTAGTTATTGTGAGAGACTTCAACTTTCACGTTGACAACCCTGAAGACAGAAGTGCAAAATAAATGTGTGACACACTTAGAAATTTTAGTTTAACTCAACATGTTAAACAGCCAACACACAAACAGGGACATATTTCAGACTTAAACAAAGGTCTAAAAATTTCACAGGTCAATGTAACTGATGTTGCCCTATCTGATCACTTTTCTGTTACCATTGAAAGCATAATTTCCAGTGACTCATTTGGCCAAAGGAACATCGTAAGAAAACGGACCTTTAAGGACAATGCCACGGAAACTTTTATTCAAGCTTACTCTGCTACTTCAACCTTGGGCTGCAACTCAGTAGATGAACTAGTAGATAACTTTCAGTTTAAAGTCTCAGACATCATTGACTGCATTGCTCCAGTTAAAGTGAAAGTTTTTTCCGGGAAGAAAAAAGGGAGTGTCGAAAAGCTGAATGCAGGTGGAGAAAGACCAGACTCCAGGTTTACTATGAAATCTATAAAGAGAGACTTTACAGATATAACTTACAACTGAAAAATGCGAGGGAATCTTTCTTCTCTGAGATCATCAACAAAACATTAATAATGCTTGTGCGTTATTTGCCACAGTTGACATGTTAACAAATCCTCCTATGTCCGTGGCCTCTGAACTCCACTCCATCAGGGCCTGCAATGAATTTGCTAACTTCATTACTGAGAAAATCCTAAAGATCAGAGGATCAGTTTGTACATCCATATCAACTCCAGAACCAATGCTGTATGCAACTGGAACTTATCTTGGGAAAATGTCCCAATTCAGCCAAATAAACTACAAAAGCTTAGAGGAGATTATTCAGCAGCTAAGTTCCTCCTCCTGCTTCTTTGATGCTCTACCCAGAGCTTTCTTTAAGAAAGTTTTGCCTGTCATAGCGTCTGATTTGACTCATATAATAAAGACGTCCCTTCTGTCAGGTGTTTTCCGCCAAGCCTTAAGAACAGCAATTATCAAACCACTGCTGAAAAAGAACAATTTAGACAAACTACTACTCCAGAACGACAGGCCCATCTCAAACCTCCCCTTTATCAGTAAGATTATTTAAAAAGCTGTGTTTCAACAATTAAACACCCTCTTAACAATGACAAGCCACTTTTACAGAGACAGTACAGAGACAGCCCTTTTTAAGGTGTTTAATGACTTCCATATAAATACAGACTGTGGAAGAACCACAGTGCTGGTATTTTGGACCTCAGTGCAGCATTTGATACTGTTGAACACTCCATTCTGTTAGAACGCCTGGAAAACTGTGTCGGCCTTTCTGGTACAGCTCTCAACTGGTTTAAATCCTACTTAAAAGATAGGGACTTTTACATCCTAGACAACAAAAATTACATGTGGGGTTCCCCAAGTCCATCCTGGGTCCCCTCCTATTTAATTTCTGCATGCTCCCTATAGCTCAGATCATAATAAACAACAACATCAGCTAGCATAACTATGCAGATGATACACAGCTCTACATCACCATGTCACCAGGTGACTATGAACCAGTTCAAGCACTGAGCAAATGCCTGGAAGAACTCAATGCCTGGATGTGCCAAAATTTTCTTCAATTGAATAAAAACAAAACTGAAGTAATAATCTTTGGACCAATAGAGGAGAGCACAAAAGTTAGCAGAGAGCTTCAACTGCTTCAGGTAGGAACCACTGATCAGGCCTGAAATCTCAGACTCAGACCTGAACCTCCAAAAGCATCTAAAGACAATTGCAAGGTCAGCTTTCAATCACCTGAAGAAAATTTCCAGAACTAATGTTTCAGCAGGATCTGGAAAAACAAATCCATGCGTTTATTTTTAGTCGAATTGATTACTGTAATGGTGTTTTCACAGGTCTGCCTAAAAAGTGGATCAGACAGCTGCAGCTGATCCAGAATGCTGCTGCCCGCGTCCTCACTAAGACTAAGAAAGTAGAGCACATCACCCCAGTTCTAAAGTCCTTACACTGACTCCCTGTATCTCAGAGCATAGACTTTAAAATACTTCTGTTAGTCTATCAATCCCTGAGTGGCTTAGCACCTAAATACATCACAGACTTGTTATCAGTGTATCAACCCTCCAGACCACTAAGGTCGTCTGGCTCCAGCCTACTCTGCATACCTAGAACCAAAACCAGACATGGAGAAGCAGCATTTAGTTCCTATGCTCCATTGATCTGGAACAAACTTCCAGAAAACTGTAAAAGTGCGGAAAGCCTGAGTTCTTTTAAATCGAGATTAAAAACACATTCGTTTAGGATTGATTTACACTGTTATAATTGAACTGTTTTACTGAAACATCATTAATTCAACTTTGTAGTCCAACTGTTTTTAATGTTTGCTTTTAGTTTCTATTCTCCCATGTTCTATTTCTACTTGCTTTTATTCTGTTTTATTTTCCTATATTTTAATCATGTAAAGCACTTTGTATTGTCTCTGTACCAAAATGTGCTATACAAATAAATTTGCCTTGCCTTGCTTTGCTGAAAGTACTATTGGATCGGCGAATGCAGGCCTTTTACTTGTGCAAAGTCCTCTTTTCACACAAAAGTACATTTGGCTTTTTATTTTTGGAAATCAAGACTCAGAGTCTGTAGGAAGATTTGGGTGGCACAGAATGCTGTTTTTAAAGTCAGTGATAATTTGGGTAGCCAGGTATTTTGCTGGCATTGGTCCTCTGTTTTTTATCGAATGTTAACTCTGCCCAGCCAGTGTACCAGGAAATCTGAGAGCTTTTACATGCCTCCTTCTACTAACATGATTTGGCACCTGCTTACACGGCGCCAATACATGGTTCAATTATCATGGTATCATTGTGTCTAATTCACCAGCAAACTCTCGTGACCTAAAGGCCTTGAAGATTCTTGGCAACAGGAAGATAAGAGACACCAGATCCAGCAATGCAGATGACCTGGAGCCCACTAATAAAGCAACCTCAGCTTCCCTAACATCTAAACAGTGCAAAGGGCCAATCTCTTCAGTTCTCACTGATGCAGTAATTGATGCAACATGGACCCCTGACTAGGCATTGAGTGCATGTATTGTACAATGCATGGACAAAGTTTTAAATATACTGACAGTTCTCATTATTTTTTTTTTTATTTTGAGGGATACTCAAAATTAAGACAAACACTTGAAATTTTAAATACATAAAATATGATCTTCACTTATTGAAACTATTGTTTCTTTAAACAGCACCATGTAAGTTTTGAGTATTAGCTTTATTTGAGATATATTAAATTATTGTTTTCAGGTCAATATACAGGACTTGGCAAGTATGGATGCTCAGTGCAGGCTGCCCTTCTAAATAACTCACCCAAGTAACTCAAGAGGGTTGCTGAATGGGTCTTGTGACCTAAAGCGCCGCTTTATGGCAGTCTGAGCTCCCCTTAAATACCAGCACTAACCTTACTTGCTTCTACTTTTCTCATCCTCGAGTCAAAGTTTGTCAAGGCCATGGTTATTATTACAACATACATTAAATATAGTTCTCAAACTTGCATGTCAGCTGATGACTTCTCAATTTGCTGGTCCAAAGTGGTAAACTATCAGATTCCTAAACACGGAAGGAGACTGTTTAATTTTGCAACAGTGCAGTGGTACCAGTGGCCTTCAGCTGTGCTAAACCTGAAAGTCACAGGTCTAGTGCCCCCTAGAGGTTGAAAGTAACATGGAGAAGCTTCAAATAAATAAACATCTCAATGACATAATTATTTGAGATGGACTTGTATAGGGCTTATCATTTATGTCCACCAATACAGCTTCAGTTGCAAAGCCAGAGAAGTGTATTAAAGGTGCCATGACATTACTGAATAAACCATTTCATGTTGTTGATATTGCTGCATATGTAAATTCTCCAAAGAATTTCATAAAAAATGAATGGCCGCTTATTGTTTTAACAAGCCAAATGTCCCTCCTTAGTAAAAGGGTTGAGTGAGGTAATTATATGCAGCGCTACCCAGCTGACTTCACTGTGATTAGTTACAATCATTTTTTGAAAATGATCAAACCATTAATTTTGGTTTTATGGCTAGTGGAAGCGTTTGTGTTGCAGTGCGTCGGACAAGTGAGGCCAAGTTGACCAAAGGCTTTAACCTGGTGGCGTAATTCAACAGTGGGACTATCCTATGGGAGTAAGTGACACCTTCATGCATTTTTGACCACCCTTGGAAATATCAGCTCCCCTTTTTAGTAACCGCAGTGAACGTTGGCTTGAAGTTGAATGTTGGATATTGTGCTCCGTAGCTTCTGCCTTCTCTTTGAGCCGATACCGGGAGGCTGATCTGGAGCTGCTGTCTGCTTGCTCCTCTGCCATCCTCTTCTCAAGTGGAGCAGTCAGATATGCTAGTGAGACTCACAGCCGGTGCATCAGCTGGAGGAAGGGGATGAGAGAAGGGAAGGCTGTTTGCTTGATGGTGTGCTCTGACTGGAGAATATGAATTATGTAGAAAAACAACCCGTTGTCTGATCTGACCATTTTTGAGCAAAGAACCAAGGCTGACTGCCCCTGAGCAGGTGCTGTGGTGTTCACTCTTGACATCCACACAGCGTCATCAGTGCACAACAGATCATCGTATACCCCCAAAAGATCCCAGAAGAAATAAATGTATTGTTATGGCCCCTCTTAAGACATATGAGACCATATTGTAGCACTTGCATTTTTCACTATTGAATAAAAAAGTCAGCTGGCTTTTTTCAAAAAGCTTCATTTTGATTATTTGTTGCTTTTAATCATGTTAATCGACTTCAAAATACAGGTGTCTTAAAAATAGGGATCTTTTAAAAATAGAAATATTGCTCCAACCATTCATTGTCTATACCCAGTTGACCTTCTTGTGCAGTGGTTTCTAAACTCGGTCCTCAAGTACCCGTGTTCTGAATGTTTTGTCTCTGTTGCAGCACACCAGATTCAGTTGATTGCATGGCCTTCTCAGCAGCCGTCAATGGCTGCAGAAGCTTCTTGATCACTCATTCATATAAGTCAGGTGTGTGGTAGCAAAGAGACACCTAAGACATGCAGGACTTCCACCCTTGAGCCCCTCAAAAGTGTGTTCCCACTAAGGGTGTGAGTGTGTCTCAATTCTCCAGAGTATCATTTCACCCTGCCCCTTTGCTGCCTCGATCCACACTTTGGTGAAGTCCACATTGATGCTTCGCTGAAGTGTATTACCCAAAATTAATTTCTGCATGTGACCAAATTCTGTTATTTTTTTAGGGTTATTTTTACTTAAAAAATTGAATTTTCCTCAAACAGTAGCAGCCAGTTATTTTTTTATATCTGCTTTGTTGAACATATGCTTGATGTATTTGCACTTTAAAATGTCTGAAAGTGTCATATAATTTTTTGCGCGTCTATTTATTGACTTTATTTTATATAAGTAAGCAACCAGTTATGCTTCCTGTGTGCGATTTTGATTTTTTTTTTACCTCACTGCAGCTGTTGATGAAGGTATAACAATAAATAAATGCGAAAAATGTTGTGAAAAGTATCAAATGTCTTTATTATTATTTTTTTGTTTATTTTCTGTAACACAAAAATCACATCAAGGTGCTCTCATTAACAAAAGGCACACAACGTGTATTTTTTAGTCATTTAATATTTATTTTAGGTACATATTTAACAGTATTATTTACAATAAATTTCTCATTTGTAGCAATACCCATTCTGCTATGCCCAATCCTCTCAAATTTTGGTTCCTGCAATTTAGTCCCCTAAAAACAATAGTTTTTTTGCAATTTTAATAATTTTTGGCAGTAAAGATGGCAAAAACGGTGATAGTCCCATCATTTTTGGTGTTGCAGTTATGACACAGAGGCGCAAGTTGACTACACAACCCAAAGTGTCCCAATCCCAATGAAACCCACTATTTAACTACAGTGATGAACGATGGACATGCTGAGGTTGCAACAAGTTCTGACTTGAATCTTTCACTTGCACTTCCTGTTATGAGGCCATGAAAGGATAAACTAGGCTACTCATGGATATTTATGTTGAAGGTAGGTTAGCATATGTTGAAGTTGTTACTCTTGTATCATTTTTACCAGGCAGATGTACATAACACAGATAAGTAAGAATCAACTAAATTCTTCCATCAGGTAAGAAAATGCAGAGATGGGTGAGAGAGGAGTGAGGAAGAATGAGGCTTATGTGAGGGCAGAGGGAGGGAGGAGAGTGACGGTGATGGGGGAGTGTTGTTGATTGTTCCTCATATTTCAGGAGAGGTCCCGCAGACAGATCTCCATATAAGACCACGGGGTGCTCTGATCTCTGTCTCTGCCACCAGAGACCAGGGGGGTGGGAGGTATTTCCACAGCTCATCACACTGCCAGTCCCTGTCATCTTTTTTTCCTGCTGTCTTAATCCTCTTCTCCTTTCTTAAGTCGGTTTTCAGCGATTGTTGATTCCTATTTTTGCTTCAATTTTGAAATCCTGACCCTAGCCTAACTCATCAGGGAAGGTCTGCACAAAGATGGTCCCCATCAATACGCAGCACACCATAGCATAAGCATCGGAATTAAATAAACTTGGCAGCTGGTGGAGATTTATCGATTTTTGTTTTAAAGGTAAGTGTTTTACTCACGTAAGGTTCTTCTGTTCAAAATGTGTCTCGTTTTCGGGTTATAATATTTAGCTGCAATTAACATTGTATTTGAAATAAAAGTTACGGAATACTTTGCAGTATTTTGCATTTTTCATAGATCCTAATTTACAAAACCTTTAACAAGAATGATATAAGCCCTTATAGATGCTTGTTTCATTAATGAAAACCCACTTATGAAGAAAAGAAAAAAAAAAACTTCTACATGCCTCACTTACTACTTTTTATACCAAAGAAAAGGAATCATATGTTGTCATATTACTGGTAAACGGCATATTGAAACTGTCTGTGTTCAAAATGGTCATAATTAAGTGATAACCTTTAAAGAAGCTCCTTCATCTCCTCTTGTTATTCTCAGTCCAGACCTCATCGCTCTTTGTTGTTTTTCCTCCATTTGCTGCTCACTCTGTCTGTATTTCATGTATAATAACTTCAAAGCTAAATAAATAAATCATGCATGAACTCATATCTATTACATATTGAATTTGTGCTATAGAGTTGCCCACAGGTGACTTTACATGTTATTCAGATGTAATCATATTTCAAACTGATGAAACACTTATTATTATTATGTCATTCATTGCAACTCAATGGCAGCAGTGTGCGGTATCCCAAAGGAAACCTTCTAAATTGCTATGATTAACCTGATTCCTTATAAAGAGAATAATTGATCTCTCCTTTTATGTTGTCTGCGTCATTCTGCGTTCAAGACTCATCAACTGCACCTATACTTCGTTTTCCTCTTCCTTGACTACTGGCAACTCACGGCTGAAGAGATGTCCTCTCTTACAGCCCCAGAAAAATCCTCGTCTAACACAATGGGTCCCAAAGAGGTAAGAAGATAAATAAGAGACAGTTTTAGTGAGAGTAAATAAGAACCAAAAATATTTTTTTCTGGAAATATTGATACGTATAATTTTTTTTTTTGCAGTCCTCCTTATTAGTATTTTTATTACTGTAAGTTTTCATGAGTTGCAGTTGAAAAAACAAAATCCTTTGGCTGGGGCATGGTGTTATGCATGGACAAACCAGGGAGGAGACGGAGACTGATTTAGCAAACGCAGACACGTTTTAAATCATATGTATCAGTGTACATGGAAATTATGCATCTCCTTGTAGATCTGTATTGAACATAGTTTTGCATTTGAGAAGTACAGAACAAGAAGGAAAAACAACATGTTTGGGTTTTGTTTCTTTTTGTCTGAAAAATCCATCACATGCTTTCTTGTAAAACATAAAAAGTGTGACAAAGCCTGGTCTCTCAGGTGGAGCTGATCCTCGTGAAGGAGCAGAATGGGGTCCAGTTCACCTCCACCACCTTAGTAGCTCCGGCCCAGACTAAGCCCACAGGCGTGGATGAGAGGGAGACATGGGGGAAGAAAATCGACTTCCTCCTGTCTGTGATTGGATTTGCCGTGGATCTTGCGAACGTCTGGAGATTCCCTTACCTTTGCTACAAGAACGGAGGAGGTGAGGAGAATAAGGCTCAAGGCTGTCTTTGCGAGGGTAGAAGTTAAACAGATGCTGAGTAATATTGTTTGTTTTGTCATGCACAAGTCCTATTGGCTTACATCCTGGCTTATGTTGGCTGGCGTTTGTATTTTATTATTTTTTTATACCCAAGCGTTCGCAGAGATCAAACTAGGAGGAAAAAACGTCGCAGCTGCTCTGCATAGATTAGCTCTAACAATCAGTGTCACTAATTGTGGCTGTTTAACATAGAGCTGTCATTATGTTTAGAGGCTGTAAACGGGGCTGTGGCTAAAAATGAAATGGCATTTTAGCCATGTTAAGGGCTGACATCCACTATGTAACATCACCAACTTGCAGAAACATGCTGTTGTATTTGATCTAAAGCAAACTGACCAAATTTGAAAATAAAAAAAGCCCGCTAACATAGACTTTTTAAAATTTCTATCCTAATTCTGAGAATTACTTTCTGTGCTTTGGGTGCAGGGCATACAACAACAGGCATTTTTAATATGTGTGTGCGTGTGTTTGAATAATAGTTTCACCATCAACCTAACAGGTTAAAAACAAAACAAATATAAACAAACATCAAGCAGTCAAGTTCTGAGCTGTGACATTTTCCTTGTTATGTAGAGTTCAGTATTAATCACATACGTAAGTCTTTGTATTTTGTCATCAGTTAAAGACTATGACATTTTTGTCATGTGTCTTGATATTGATGGAAACATTACCCTTGTATTTAAAAGATACTATTTAAAGAATATCAACAAACAGCTGTATTTGGCATCAACCTATAAACAGATTTGGATTTGAATTAATTCTAGTATCAAAAACGTTCTGCAGTTGTACGTTTTTGCAACATAAAATTAGCATTTTTAATAATAATGATAATAGAACCTATCTCTTACATGTTTGCAACCACACACGAAGAAATCTATCAAAATGTATAAGTTAAATAATAAGCATTTAAAACTGATAGTATATAAAAATATATTCCAGAAGTTCTGGTCCGAACCACACTAAACACCTCATTTCGTATCTTGAGATGTAAATAGTACATGTTTAAATGATTCAATTAAAGCATCAATAAGTGTTTGTTAAGAAGCTGTTCGTCAGCTGGATGGTTTGTGACTTTTCTATAAAAGGATATTAAACATGTAATATAATCTGTATATAATGTTCACAGAAATTGTTTCTTGATTCAAAAATCTTGTCTGCAATTCATTAAGGTCCTGGAACAGGAACAGGCATACATTTAAAGGGCCAGAAACTGCAACAGTATTTTAAAACAGTTTAAATTCTGCAATATTTAAATTTCATGGTCTTATTTACTTGCAAATAATTAAAAGGTGTCCTTGCAAACCAGCCTTCATAACTGAGCCATATTGCATGTTACCAAAGGTAATTGAAATATGTGCCTATTTCTGTGAATAAAGTGATTTGATAGGTTATTTTCAATGCTATTCAATTACTCTGCTTTGGTAAAATAATGTACATATTCCTGGGTTTTGTGCAGGAGCCTTCCTGGTGCCATACCTGTTCTTCATGGTGATCGCAGGGATGCCTCTTTTTTACATGGAACTGGCCCTGGGGCAGTACAACAGAGAGGGAGCAGCAGGGGTCTGGAAGATCTGTCCCATCTTTAAAGGTATGACGGAAAAATCACCCTTCACATTGATTTCTCAGGTAAGGCTGTGTGCAAAGCCTCAAAATTAATATTGCAGAAATATCTAACACTAAAAACATTGCTGCAGTTCTCTGCAGAGCTTTTTATTCCTGCCCCTTACCATCCCCTCCACTGTATGTCGTTGGCAAAGTAAACTTTGGACGTCTTCTAGCCTTGTCTGTCACACTTACTTTAATTATTATTCTGTTGTCAGATATGCTTACTGTGACATTTCTTAAGTAACTTAGTTATTGTTGCCATTTCCTGGCTTGGGAAGACATTACCTGAATCATATGTTCTTGTCTTTTCGCCTTTTGAAGAGTGGCAGAGAGAAACAGGGATCTGTGTCACATTTATTCACCAGGGAAGCAGGAATTCAAATAAAACTCTTCTCTGCTCTCTGACCAACATGTAAAAGTAAAATTTAAATAAAAAAAAAAGATTTTAGTTGCTGTCTGCTGGGGCACAATGTTTTGGTGTCATTTCAACTTAGAGGGCAAACTTGTCCATAAACTCTGGAACTTGAGCAATACACAATACACCTGTCGAAGGGAGACAAAAAGGTTCCAACAACAAATATGGACTTTTTCCACAGTCTAAATTAACTTTTCAAGAGCTGTATGCCCTACATGTTGGTATTCAAATACAAACAAAAAACAAGCTAAAATCTGAAATTAAATTTAAAATACTACCTGTTGTTGCAGGAATGGTTTTGCACCTGCAAAACTGCTTTTCTTTATTTTTTTTTCTTTTCCGTATGCCCATTTGCCTGCATTCCTGTTTGACAACCCCCCCCCCCTCCCCACACACACACACACACACACACACACACACACACACACACACACACATCCTCTCCCGGTGTCTGCATGTTTTTCTCTCTCTCTGTCTGCCCACATGCCTGCCTGTCCACATGCCAGTCTCTTTTGTCCGCCTGTCTTGTCGTTGAGCAGCGACAGGCATTATTTATCCCTCCCAGAACATCAGGTTCTGTTGCCACTCAGATGGAAAGCAAATGAAAATTGGGCTTTTAGACTCCTTCCCTGATTGTCCAGTCGGGGTGATGCTGGCTGACACTCTCTTCCTGAGTACTTTTCCACACATCGTTAAACAAAGCACAGTTTCAGGAGAACACCAATCCAAACATACACTAATGGAGACTCAAACATTAAGACCCATTTTTTTGTTTTTGAGTGCGTTTACAGGTAGAAAAAATAACCATAAGCTGTGTTCAGTTCAATAAAATACAGGTTTATGCACTTTGTGATCTTTTATAATATAAGCTCTTTGTTCACCTGCTTTTAAGGGAATTCCCTTTGATAATTTGAAGCAAATGACCTAAATCAATATTTTTTTTAACTCTGTTTTGTGTTCAAGTGATCAAGAAAGATAAAATGATACCAGTGGACCATCTGTTGCTCCACAATGATCTGCCACAGTGCTGTTTTGTGTCTTGTAGGTTTGAATGTTTCCCACAGTGTGCACATTGCTCCGTGTAGTTCTATCTACAGTATGTCTGTCTGAGAGTGTGGGCCCCCTGTCAGGGACCACACTGTGTACGTTGACGCTCTAATAACACGCTTCTCTCGCTCTCACTGCAGGGGGATAACAGTAATTATTCAAATGCATGTACGCATGCCCGTATTGACAGTAATTATTCTGATCAACAAGCTGGTTTCCTCTCAGGATCAATGCGTTTGAAGAAAAGGAGCGAAAAACCGGTGATTGAGAGATAGCATGGCATCATGTGGCGTTAATAAGAGGGATTGCTCACTGGACAAATATCACATCCACACTACAAAGATATCAATAGAGTGCAGTTGTGGTCAGGCTTGTCAGCAAAGGTCAACAATTAACTACAGCCTTAGAAGACTGGACACTGCTTCAGATTTAGGGAAAGGGCAGATGTACTGATAATTAAGGCGTAAAGTGTCTGTCCTTAAAAGTTTAGTTTTCGGTTTTGTATGACCTCAGGCGGATTTTACAGATGACTGTATGCTCACAGTGAGGGGAAAAAAACGTTTTTTTTTTCATTTTTCTTCTTGTTTGTTTTTGCTGTGAGATCTTTTTTTTAAGATATAACAAGAAAAACATCCAAGAGTAACACAGACAAGCAAGTAGAATGCTATATTTAATTAACTGCAGTGAAAGGGCTTCTCCATCACTCTGCTATCACTGAAGATCCAAAAGTTTTGTAATCAAAGTAGAGTTTAATTCCTAGGCAGGTCAAAAATGACAGTGAAGAAATGTTTAAATAGTATACAAATACTGAAGAAAAGTAAAACATCAAATAATATATACATTGATACTGAGGTTGATGTGGTCAAAACAGTATTATTGTAAATACCATACAATATCTGTGGGAAAACACCATCCAACCATACCTTTTTAAGAACAGTTAAAAAGCTCTCAAATATGTATCCATCAAATTCATCATAAATAGTCCAAAGCGAAATGGAAAAAACAGAGATACTTGGTTATCTTGTATTATATTTAGCAGGATTAGCGTAAAGGGGATGGATACCAATGCTTGCAAAACTTTTTTATATATACTTTTATATAAGCCAAAGTTTTGGTTTATTAAATAGTGGGGTATATGGAAAAATAAGAGCTTTTGTTGAAACCCCAGCTGTATTTTCTAATATGACTGGCCTCTGAGACTAAACATTATGGGTAGTAAGTTCAAAAGATTGTTTCTGTATAATGTCTTTGATGTTTATCATTTCTGTCCCCCGCAGGTGTTGGCTTCACAGTGATTCTCATTTCCCTTTATGTTGGTTTCTACTATAACGTCATCATCTCCTGGGCACTGTTTTACCTTTTTTCCTCATTCACCCATGAGTTACCATGGGTCCACTGCAACAACACCTGGAACAGCCCAAACTGCTCAGACTGGGCTGACAACAGCTCAATCGGTGACATTTACAAAGCCACGCCTGCTCAGGAGTATTTTGAGTAAGTGTGCTTGTCTGATTTAAACATATTTTCTCTCCCTTGAACCTAACCTAAACCCTCTCTCTTTAAAGGCTCAGCTGCTCGTAATGCTCAGCCCAACCCCTCCTTTTTTTAAACTCTTTTTAAAAAAACATCGGTTTTTCAACACTTAGTTCCTAGAGGGTTAAATATTAAATAAATATCTGTTACCAACCACAGAATAGCTCAAATCTGTCAAAATTCTTTTGCTAGTTTTGATTTACATGGCATTATACGGCAGTCTATCACAAGATTCAACCAAAGTAATGAGGTGAACATAATGCAGTCTGATTCTAAATGTTAACGTGTTATATTTTATTTAGAGCTGCAAGTAAATCAAATGTGTGACATATCATTTTTTATGTAGCTACTTACTGGAGGTCATTTATTTGTGCTTTTTAGACACAGCTGCTCTGCTCCTCAGATGGCAGTTATCTGTCTGCAGGTGTTGGCTTCTGGTATACTAGGGTTGTCAAAATAGCCATTACCCCGATATAATCGATATTGAAGAAATACATTATTCAAAGATGCTCTTTAAATCAATATCAATGGAAAAATCGCCCATTCATGTGTTCCCTCCCTTGAACCTAATTAAAAAGGCAAACATATTTCCAGTTAGAGCTTACAGAGAGATAGTATATTCAGAGGATAACTCCAAGGTTTTTTCCTGCTTATTTTACCTCCCTCTTTATAAAGCTGAGCAGGTGTCCTTTGTTTTTGCAAGTAAGGGGTTGCTCTGTTGTGACAGTCACAGCTCTTCATCCCAGAATGGCTGAAGTGGCAGTGAGCTATTTCCACAGAGCCACCTGCAAACAATGTGACCACAACAGCTGAAAAAATGGCATTACTCTCTCTCTCTCTTAAGGGTGTCTCTGATCAGATCAGGATCAAAGTATAATAAGTATTATGTCAACTTTCAGTCTTTCAGCTTATGAGTGTAATACAGCATAATACAATCTAGTATGCAGGTAGATCCTGAAATTCTTTTGAACGAAGTATTATTGAACACTTCAAGTAACAATTACATCCGCCATTACTTCCATACACAGAGCACTGCTGTATGATGTTTTCATCTGTTATCTGCGCAGGCGGGTCACTTTGGAGTCTTGAACTGCACAGAAAAAAATCTGATGGCGGTCGCATTTGATTAGTTTGACCATGCACAATTTGGTTTTAGCCAAAAATCGGAATTAAGTATCAAGCCCTGCAGTGTAAACGCAGCCTCAGTCAGCTACCAAATCCAGATATTAGTCTGTTTATGTATGTTTATTATTTATTGTTGCTTTCAAGGCTGGTAATTCCATTCCATTGTTGGTGGGTGTGTGGGTGTTAAAGGTAGGAAATACAATGCATATCACTAGCAAGCATTTACTGCCATCTGAATAAGAATGGGCAAGAATCCGATTAAGTAATTCGGTCACAGGCAAAAATTGGTTTAACATTTTTGTGCTTTTGCTTTCTTTATATCTCTTTCTGCTGTCACTTTCTCTGCTCTCTTCTTCTCTCCTCTCAATTTCTGTGATGTTCAGCTGCCCGTTATGCTCGGCCCTTCCTTCCTTTTTCCAACACTTCTCAAAAACTAATTGGAAATCTCACTGCTGAGAGGGTTGAATATTAAAGTTACCATCTACAAAGTTGCTCAATTATGTCAAAAAGATTTAGCTAGTTTTGATTTACATGGCATTACACGGCAGTCTGTCACAAGATTCCACCAAAGTACGTGAACAAAATGAGGTCAGATTCTAAATCTTAATTTGTTTCTATGTGCTAAGTAAGTAAAGGAAATGTTTGACAAGTTTTTTTTAAGTAGATATTTACTGGCGGTCAGATATGTGTGCTTTTCAGACACAGCTCCTGTGTTCCTCAGATGGCAAGGTTGTGTCTGTTTGCGGGTGTTAGCTGTTGGTCCTAGGGTGGTGAAAATAATTGATATATCAATATAATTAGAAAAAAAGTATTCAAAGATACTAATTTGTGTCAAATTTGATAGAAATTGGACCTTTCACATTTGGCCCTAATTGTTGTCCTTTTGCTGACAAAAGGACGACTCTCCCTTATCCTCCCTGCAGCCACAATGATCCGCTGCTGGAAGTTTAATCTCCAGCTGGATAGGCATATATTTTTCTGTCGAGCCAGGAAAATATATGCAATATATGCCCTTTCTATTAACAAGCTATTTTATTAACATAATTTTTGTCTGGAGGATTTTTTTCTAGAAGACAGATGGACAAGAAAAAAAATACAATATAGGAAATATAATGCAACATTACTAGAACTAAATTTTACAGGGCTGCTGCTAAAAATGTTTGCATGGACCAGATCCTTGTTTACGCACTAAAAAGATGTTGTGTCTGCAAGCTGAGGATGCATATGCTTCCCATATAGTTACAAAAGATACAAGTCAACCTGTTATCCAAGGAACAAGCAGGTGCAGACTGGTCCAGTTGTTTCTATTAGGTCAGGCCTTAGCCCTTCATCCGTTGCTGTTTTGCATCCCATCTCAGTCAGTTTGCCATTATTTTCAGACATCACTGAAGTTTATCCTACAGCCATCATGATGTGCAGTTTCTTTCAGCACTATTGGTCAAGAAAAGTAGCTGGCTATTCAAACCAACATTGTTAAATACAGTAATTTGGTAAATGTTTTGGGGATAGTTGTCCTACTTTGTAAGCATATTTTTTTTAGAAATAACTTTTAGAAATACTTTTTTTTATCATGTATCGTCAATACGTCATGGTCCTTATACAAACACATTTAAACAAAATCTTGTTCACTGCATCAAAGAATCAACCTTACACAATGAATACTATACTTTTTTAATACCCTATCGTCCTGAACACAAAAATCATGAAAGTAGTGTATGGAGGTCTACCAGATATTGACATTAATATGTTCTTTACCCTATTTTTGTTTTATTTCATTTTGAATGACTGCATGATTATTTGTGTCATACTGTGCTGTATTATCTAGTTTTAGGTCATTGATATTATTATTGGTTTATTATAGCATTATATGACTGCTATTTCATTTATTCTCTGTATGCACATTGGGCCTGTGTTTTTTTAAGTGATCTATGAATTAAGCTGGTATGGTATGGTAATTGTCATAAGGATTGTTTACATATACATTTTCTCAACAAGTCAGTGCTTCTGATTGTAGGATTGTGATCTTTTATTTGCCACAGTTGGGGCAGCAGCTCACAAGACATTTGATGTATATCTACAATGGTGACTGGGCAAAAGGCATGTTACTAAACTGAATCCTCTGTTTACCAGACGAGCGGTCCTCCATATTCAGGACAGTAATGGTATTGATGACCTTGGACGTCCACGATGGCAGCTAACTTCCTGTTTGGCTGTTGTGATTATTCTACTCTACTTTAGTCTCTGGAAGGGAGTCAAGACCTCAGGCAAGGTAAGACATATAGCCCAAAATATTAAAGTAAAAGAAATTTAAAATTTATTGCAATTATTTTCCACCATCCTAAGTCTAGAATTAATTAAAGTGTTTACTCAAAGAGCACTGAGCCCTGCTTCATTACTTTTACCAGCATGTGTATGAATATCAGCTTGCCAGCTTTTATTTAATCTCCTTGTAAAGGTTTGAGTTACCCATAAGTGTCTGATGATGTGTGTGTATGCCATGTGGCTCTTTAAGGTTGTTTGGATCACAGCAACCATGCCCTATGTGGTCCTGACTGTCCTGCTGCTCCGCGGAGTGACTCTGCCTGGAGCCATCGATGGCATTAAAGCGTACCTCTCTGTTGACTTCCTGAGACTCTGTGATGCCAAGGTGAGTCCAGACAGACCAACCGGCGGATACAAGGGAGATTTGAAGGGGATGCTGCATGGCGAGGACAGTGGTGGCTGAAAGCTCTCAGAAGAAACGCCTTGACATTTTGTCTGTTTATTTCTTCATCTAGCATAAGCTTAAAAAGTGCTAAGACACCTGAAATTGGACAAAGTATTAACTGTCCTAAAAAACAGAATATATTGTTCTGTATTTTCTAATATACACTGCCAGCCACAACCATTGACACCCATGGCACAGATGGGTAAAAAGCCTTAGAGCCAAGCAATCCTTTAAGGCAAAAGCACAGACTCACTATGAGTCCTAAAAGAATTAAACATTTTATTTGACTTGGGACTTTTATGGTGACAGGTGGGTTGCATGTTTAGAAACAACTAGTTTCAATGAAATCACAAATGTCACATGTGTACGACAATTCCTTTGAAATAAACGTAACTGAAGTATGTTGTACTTATTTTTATATTGATCAGACTTTTCTTGGACCGTCTGACATCTTGTTTGCTTTGCGTGTAAATATGACATGACATAGACAAGCATTATTTTAGTCCCTGCCGATTAGGCTAAATGAGCCCCCATATTTATTTCCACACCTTTCACAGAGAGCAGGATGGGGAGGGATGCTAAAAAAATATCTAAAGCTTAATGTTAGCAAACTGCAGCAAAGCAGGGCATCTTGGTTTCGCTGAAAATTTCCTTAACAGCCATTAGATACAATCGACGTGTCAACAGCCAGTGAAGCCAAATGCCTTACATACCTTAGTACATCAGACATAGGCCCCTCTCAATAAAGCGTGGTCTCTCCCATGAACTTCAGCCGGTCAGCGACATAGCCTCCTGGTGTGTAGCTGCAGTGTGTGTGCTCCAGCAGCTCTCAGGAGAACAGGAAGAACCTGCAGCGCGTAGTGAGGTCAGCTGAATGCATAATTGTATCACAGCTGCCCTCTCAGATTAACACTGACTCATAAAAAAAACGGCAGCATTATTGCAACAGACTCAACTCACCCAGGACACATTGTTTTTTCCCCCACCGCCATCCAGTAAAAAGTTTAGGAGTTTAAAAACCCTATCCAACAGATTAAAAAACAGCTTTTTATCCCAGAGTGATCAAATCAATCAACCCCTATCGCTTGAAGAAATATCATAGAGAGATAGCTGTAAATACCCTGATAGCTGCTAAGCCTTTTTTTTCTGTGTGAATAACTTGGCGTATTATTTTTGTAAGTATATTAGGAGTGGGGTTAAGGGTGCTAGTTTTTACTCAAAGTAATTTTAAAGCAAGGCCATGACAGTAATGCTTCCAATTAAAATATTAACATATATTTCAGGATGTGGTGGCTCCCTGGAAACGTTCACTCTGGATCTGAAATCTGAGTATTTGAGAAATACATCTTTCTGAAAAAAAAAATGGTGTCGTGTCACAATTCATTTATTTATTTTCAGAACTTAATTGTCTTCCACTGTACTTAACAATGTGCATTTCATGCCCACTGTTAGGTGGAAAATATCGTGAATCAGTGGACCTGTCCTCTCTGAAAGTCCCTTGGAACTTTGTTAAAGTGCATGGCATCTTGACGTCTCTGAAGTAATATTTTAAATAAAAATCTGGTGATCTCTGCTATACAACTGAAAACTGTTAGTCCTTGAGTTCATGGTTACCCCAGTCCCCAGAACTATTACCATAGAAATGCTGTGGAGTGGGATTGAATAGAAGAACGTATAAGAGAGAACACAAGACTAAAGAAATGATCAAATATTAATCTTTCCTTCTTTGCTCAAACCTTACCAAAATGTTACAGGCAAAACAATGTTGTACAGAGTATTGGCAGCACCACCAGCGATTTAGACAAATAGGTTGTTTTTTCTCATGGGACTCCGCCTGAACAATTGAATAAAAGCACTCAGATTAAAAAGATCTCAAAATCTCAAATTTCCACCCTGAGATTATGTCAAAGGAATAAAAGATATATTTATTTTATGATTGTTTTTACACAACTTTCTCAGAGGTGCCAAGTGATAGGTATCTGTATTTGATGGGCTTAAACACTGCACTATGTAGAAAGCTGGTCTACAGAGTAATGTTATTGCTGCTTGAAATTACTGAAAGTGAAAGGTGATGGACAGTGTCAACAGGTGCAAGGTACATACTATTTATACTAGTAGAAAGTCACGTTAACTCTTAGAATGGTAGTAGCCATTGTTTTTGTAATGAAAAACTTCCCATTAACATTTTCAGGTTGTGACTCTATGTAATAATGTACAGTTTCCTCTGGCAATTCACCTCTTATTTCATGATGTATTATTTTGTTATGTAATGGAAAATCAAAAGGCTGTTATAAAGATCTGAGAGGTGTCAGTCCTTCCCTGCTGCAAACCAGTCTGAGAATTTGATTAAGCATTATATTGACTCAGACAGGCACTTTAACAGGATTATTACATTCATAATTTTTTCACTTTCCCACACTTGCTATTGACTAATTTTAGGTATCATAGAGCTCAAAAAGCCAACATGTAAGACCAAGCTTGAGAAACCTTGATGGAGAGACACTGAGAAATTTATGTGAGCAATTGGCAAATTAGACTAAATAGATGCATGGAGCAGCAATTTGCAAAATTACCCCTCGTATTCATATGTGTCTTTCATCTACTGCTGTTGAATGAGTTTCCTGCAATTATCTCTAATAATGGCTTTTTTCCTCTCCTGCACCTTTTGTTTGCCGCTTCACACAAGTGTGCTTGTTCTTTCGCTCCCCAGGTCTGGATCGAGGCCGCAACACAGATCTGTTTCTCGCTGGGCGTCGGGTTTGGTGTGCTAATTGCATTTTCCAGTTACAACAAATTCAGCAACAACTGTTACAGGTATACACACACACAAACACACACACACACACACACACACACACACACACACACACACACACAAATGCAGTGATAGGCAGGTGGGGGTTCATCAAGGCAGAAGGAGGTGGAGAACTTGTTCTCTTGTTCAAGCATGCACACTGCACAAGCAGGTAAAATAGAATAACCTTTGAAGCTTCTAAAAACGAGTATTTGACAAGAAGCGGTGCGACATAAAGCTTCACCGACAAGACAAACTGTTAAATTCTTGGAAAATGAAAAGCGACCCAAAGAAAGGCTTTCATCTCCCCTTTTGGTGTTATATTGTTCCTGAAAGCTGAGATAAAACCCCATCACAGTTGTAGTAGAATTCAAATTCGAGGTCAAGATTCTCTACAGGTAAAGCTTTGGATAACTTTCATTCAGAAAAGTTATCTAAAATTCACATTCTCTGCTTTCCATTTTCTAGACTTTATCAAAAGCAACTCGGGCTCACATTGACAGTTTGTCCCCCACCAACTTCATACAATGATCAGAAAGACAGTCACTGTTTTCTGGACCATTTTTAATTGGCATAACTTGATTAATTAATGAATTAATGATTATGATTAGCAGGGTAAGATGTCCCTGTGTGCTGGCTGAATAACAGTTTTCATACTATCATTCTGGGCTTCTCTTTGTTTCATTTAGGGATGCCATCATAACCAGCTCCATCAACTCTTTGACGAGTTTCTTCTCCGGATTTGTTGTTTTCTCCTTTCTTGGGTACATGTCCCACAAACACAACGTGGCTCTAGATAAAGTCGCCAGAGATGGTATGTTCTTATTATGACCTCAACTTCTTGGTTCAATGTGTTAGGAAGAATACGTAGTTTTTTTTACTATTACTACTATTCTTACTATACAATTTATGTTCGTTTTATATGATTTTGAAACTGGTATATGTTGTATGAGTTATTATTTTGACCAATGTGTCTTGGATGCAACTTGAGATAACCAAAGTGTACACCGATCAGGCATAACATTATGCCCACATGCCCGATGGAGTGTTGTTCTCTCTTTTACTGCCAAAGTAGCCCTGACCCATCGAAGGTGTGTGTAGTATCCAGCACTAAGATGTTGGTCATGAGGCTGGGTCGCCATGGATCAAACTTGTTTGTCCAGCACATTCCAACAGGGCATGAACGGATTGAAATCTGGGGAATCTGGATGCCAAATGAACATCTCAAACTTGTTGTGTTCCTCAAATAATTATTGAACCATGGTTGATGTGTGGCAGGTCACTTCATACTGCTGAAAAAGACCACTGCCCTTTGGGAATATTATTTGCACCCTGGCATCATTGTGACTTTGCAGACCCAAATGCAAAGGACCCACTGTTTATTTACACACTTTTATATTAAAACCAATATTACCTCTTCAGCCATTGGGGCTATAATAGGTTGTCTGTTGGACAGGACCAAACCTGTCATTCTTCTCTCCCCACATGAATCCATGATCTTTGGGTACCCATGAGCCTGTTGCAGGTTCACCACAGTTTATTCTTTGCACCTTTGATAGAAACTGACCACTGCAGACTGGGAACAACCCACAGAAGATTCATTTTTGATTGTCTTGTGGCTAGTGAAATCAACATCACTATTTGGCCCCTGTCATACGCCATTAAATCCTCATGCTTGGCAATTTCTAAATGTGAGGACAAAAAGTTAATGTTTCACTTATATATATTTCACCTACAAACAGGTGTTGGTGGAATCAATTTTCAGTAACAATACAAAGTAATCGCAACAGTTTCAAACTAATCAGAAGCTACATACCAAACCAGGCAGCCCTGCTATACATGCATGCTAGGATTGTTGTCTCATATATCTCCCTGCATGGCAGCATGGGCACAAGCCGTTCCTACTGCAACCAAACACATATGCTCACTATACAACCAAGGAATTAAAACTATGGATGAAAAGCCAATACGCCATTGTCACTGTACCATCCTTAAGAAATATAAGTTAATGAGTTTTGATAGCTGTGACAATTTTTACTTTGTTAAATTGATTCACTAATGCATTAATTATTTTGCACCTGAGCCACTAAGTACATTTGTTGAGAGACAAAACAGCATCCGAGTCACTAGAAGCTCTTAAATCATTACTGTAAAAAAAAAAAAAAAACATACTCTAGGACCAGCTTTGGACAGACGGCCCTGTCCATTAATGACTCTAAGATCTGAAACTCATTAGCATCTGACATCAAGACCTGATTTTAAAATGTTCTCTTCCAGGCTTAAAAACTGGTTAAAGACCAACCAAAACACTATGTTTGTTTGCATTGTCCCTGTCAATAAAGATGAATGAATGAAGGAATGTGCAATAAAAACATAATCAGTGGTACTCATCAGTGGTCATAATTTTTTAATCTTATGGCTGATCATTGTATGGGATGTGCTACTGTTTACTTATCTGATTTTTCTCTGCCTTAGGTGCTGGATTAGTGTTTGTCATTTATCCAGAAGCCATTGCAACGTTACCTGGGTCATCAGTGTGGGCGGTGATTTTTTTCATTATGCTGCTGACACTTGGCCTTGACAGTGCAGTAAGTATCCAGCTGCACACATTAGTTTATCTAATTAACACTTCATTATTTGGAATAACCACTGTAAGAGTGACTGGGATGCAAATTGCCAACATTTGTTGGTAACTTATTCACATTTTACTTAGAGATGTAACAACCAGAATTTTGTGTCCAGTTACCAAGCTTGTTTTTTTTTAAAGCTTTGGCATTCTAATAACAACTTCTAATTAATAACGTTATTATAGTAAGATATTAAAACATAAAAAATGAAAATTCACCCAGTTATCATAATCAGTCACTAATTATTGATATAAGGACCAAAGGCAATGTGTAACTAAGGAGTTAAAATAAAATAAAATAATTAAAATTTTAATTAATGTTTTTTTTTAAAAACAAAACCAAAAATAAATGCTTCAAGTTGATTTTAAACTGGCCTTTTTATCTGAAAGGCAAAGAGTGCTCTTTGCCTTTCAGGCAAAGAGCACTCTCAATATGTATTACAGCAGCACTTACTAACATTTTAACTTAATATATCCTCTTCTAAGTCCCTGCGATAGTAATCTAAGTGTTTAGGAGACCCTTAAGAGGTCTGCCATCTCCCCCCCCCCCCCACTGTCTCTGGCAGAAAAAACACACTTGTAACTTTCTATGCTGTTCTCCTTTTCACGGTAAGACAAACAGCTTTATGGCAGCCCAATGTAAGGTCACTGGGATAGCCACACGTCCGTTGCTTCACTACTCACAGGTTATCATAAAACACTTTTACACTAGTTTACATTATATATATTAGACAATGTACAATACTACCCACATCTTCAGACATTTGGTCGTGACATACGTCTTTCAGCTGCTTTAAAAGTGGTGGTGTGCTGCAGCTGGGGGGTTTGGGGCACCTGGAGGGCAGTCAGTGTTTACGACAGTGCTATATTAACTGGCCCCTGTAGGGGGAGCACCACTTGAAAATAACTTAGTGCTGCTTTAATTCTGCCAACATTTTCAAATTCAGTCCATGACAGAGGTGCCAAACTGAAAGGAAACAAACAAAGTACCTTTGGTGTACTCCCGATACCCATCCTGTAGTTTTGCTCTCTGTTACTTTCTCGGAGATAGAATGACCTGCAGACATAAAATACACCTTTCTAGTTTAACAGGATGTTGCACAATGAAAATAGCTAACTGTCCATTTTTTCTCCCTGAGGAACTATACTGCAGAATATTGCTGACAACGTGACCTGTTAAGACTTAGTATTTTGGATTCATGATCAGAAAAAGATCAGCTTTTTACTTTTTTGTGTAGATGTCTACTGTTCGGGGCCAATCAAGTTGAAAGTTGTCCGATTCGGTTTGCCAGTGGATACGTCCGTGCATCTCTTATTTTAATAATAATCCGATTTTTTTTTTCTTATTTTTGTCTTTTAATGTCATTCAAGCAAACATCTGCTTTTTGAATCTCTCTCACTTTGTGTGTCCTTCTGACTTCTGTGGTTCTCTCCATAGATGGGGGGTATGGAGTCGGTGATCACAGGACTGATTGATGAATTCAAATTCCTTCACAAGCATAGAGAGCTGTTCACCCTCTTCATCGTTGTTTCGACGTTTCTCATATCACTCTTATGTGTCACAAATGTGAGTTTCTTACCAGTAAGACTTTTGCATGCCATATTTGTTTGCTTGGTTATAAATATTTATTCCTGCAACACTGGTCAATTCTACTAACTTTAAACCCTTAATTGGAGCAAATATCTCATCAATGTTCTGCCAAAATGTTAATATTTGGATATGCAATCCACCTTGTGAAAATCTATCAAAATACCAAATAAAACTCACACACTTTGTGTTTTCTTTCTCTCTTTAAGGGAGGGATGTATGTGTTTACTCTGCTGGATCACTTTGCAGCAGGAACATCAATTCTCTTTGGAGTGCTTATTGAAGCCATCGGCATCGCCTGGTTCTATGGTGAGATGAGCTAAAGTAACAAGGAGAGAAACCACTTGATACATTTTTGTTTTCATGACCAGCAAAGCTGATGCTTTATTAAGGGTGTGAAGAGAAATTGTTTGGTCTGGGTGTTATGTGCCCCAAATACAACATACCTTTTATAAGATATAAGAAACCTCCAGGTAGAAGGTTTATTTCTGCTTGCAGTTTTTGCCCCTTCAGGTCTGCCCCCAAACTGGTCATGGGTTATTAGGAAAACTGTCGGTGTGGTGTTAATGAAATAAACAAACAGAGAGAGAGTCTGACCTATGACTGTGTTAGGTCTCTGCTCACTCAGCAATGGTGAGTCAACCAGCAATGAAAATCATTGCCCAGGACCAGGCACTTCCTTTTGTGTAATCTCCAATAGCAAACTCAGTGGTTGTAGCTATGGTTGGGATCAAATAAGTCATTTTCTACCCAGAAAAGAAGAATCTCGTGAATCTCCTTTCAGTATGAAGTTTGCATGTTCTTGCCCTGCATTTGAGGGTTCCCTCTCCCTCTGTTTTCCTAGCTCTTTCTAAACATTTTCGCTCATTCTAAACATTTTCTAAACATACTTACAGTAACTTTTCCCTCCATTTTGCCTTTAGATGTGAATGTGTGCATGCATTGTGTCCCGTCCTGTTGATCTCTGTTGGTCCCGTGATGTACTTATGACCTGTTCAGGGTTTACCCCAGTTTCTGCCCACTAACTGCTGGAGACAGGCTGAGTCATGGGATGACTTTAAGGGCCTCGGGTCCTCCCTGCAATGCTCAAGTGGGAACTGAGGACTGGAGACAATGAAAAGGTGGATGGGTTGATGGAAGAGTGAGTAGTGGTTAGCACGTTTTTACCTATAGGTAGAAAGATGCATGTTATAAGGGAAGAACAACAACAATGCATGTACCTGTATTCCTAAGGACAAGTTCAAGAGGAGAACAATTAACCTATCGTCCATAATTTGGAGTGGGAGAGGAAGGTGAGAGAGAACAAGTATAAGAAAAGCATGAGAAAATACGTTTAGCTTTTTTGCAACAATTTTAAAACGACTTTGTACCTTGGAACCAGTAACCAGCACACCCTACATGTTTTCAGAGGCAAAACATGCACTATAGCCTTTGTTTTAACAGGGCATATAAAGATTTTTTCTCCCGAAAAACATCAGAAAGTTTTTTTTTATTCACTTATTTGTTTTCTACGAATTGAAAATATGAACAAGCGGAAAGTTATAAAGGTCTGGGAGAACAACTGACGTGAACTTCCACACTGAGTTTTCTCCCCCATGGCTTCTAACCGAGAATGTGGAGAGGTGAACGCAGGTCTGATTATTACCAAGGCCCCAGGCAAAGGCGTAAGGATATTACCCCACTTTGCTGGGTCTTGACCTTGACAAGCCTGATAAATCAAGCCTGAGGCCTCAATGGACTTTAGTTGGTCTTTTTTTATATCTTTATAACTAGTGACAGAAACCCTTGACCCTCTGGCTACTGTGGTTTTTCATTCTGCTGTCCAATACCTTAGAACTATTTGTTGAACTGAATACCTGGTCGTCAGTCTGGATATATTTTTCTGTGCTGAGGAATGCCTTTCAGGCAATAAGGCACCATGGAGAAAAAAAATCTTAAAACAATTAAATGGAATGAGTAAAGGGAATTACTCTGCTTTCGCCAAATTATTTTAAGCAAAGTACAATTTGTGTTTTCCTCCTTTAACTGATATGGCGGATATCATACTGGAACTTGTTGAGAAAAATATACGATTCTTTGACTGTTCTACTGATACTGAATTTTTCTTAATGTATTTAGCCACTGGAGAGAGGAAATGGATGAAAAAAAATCTAGACATCATTTTCATCCATCATGAAATTTACTATTTATCCATCATTAAGGTAACTGAGCCAATTAAAATATTGACATGAGATAAAAGGTATTCCATTATTTCTTACTCTTTCATTCTACCCAGACATCTCAGTCCAAAAGTGAAAAGTACATGCACTCAAAGAAAAATCTGTTATTTCCCATTCTGCTATTTGTGATTGACCTCTCTAAACACATTTCCAGTTTTCACTTTTTTATTTACAGCTGGAGTTTACCACTTCCAAGTAGGGGAGTTTTGCACGTGTTTAACTGCAGGCACCTCAGGATCTACAGCCACTAGTTTGTGATACCGCTACTATTAAATTATCCATCCTATATCATCTAAGGAGTAATGTGATTCTTAAATCTGTAGACAGGAAACATGTATGTTGGAATATTTAAAAATGTGCAGTATGTTGGTCTGAAAGTTAGAAAATGAAGATGGTTCTGTAAAAGGTTAGGTTTTGTCATACCTTTCAAGTATGGCACTCCCATTCTGTATAGTCCATGTAATTTGGGATCAGGAGTGTGTAATTCACAGTGCTCTACTGCTTTTTGATGGGGAAAGTTACTTTTCACATTATATTTCTGTCATACTTTTATATTTAATGATTGAATTGATGAATTAAGTGTATACCTGAAAAGTAAAAAATATATGGATGTCCCCAATTGGTCAGATAATTATTAGACAAATTAATCACAAAGACAATGGGATACCATTAGTTGCATGCTAGGTATTTGAATCATGATCTCTGTAGACACAACAGTGAGATTAATGGGTCAATACTGCAACACTTGCATTGCAGTCGTGAAAATCTACAATATACATGACACAAGATTTAAGCCATATAAATAAAAAGGTTAAGAATAAATTATGTAAAACATAAATGTCTACATCCCATCAAGCCAAAAAGCTTTGATAGGCCATAATCGTCTGATTACTTATGTTATACTATCTAAAAATATATATTTATATGATGATATGCACAACACCCTTGATCTATGTATAAGCTGATTTTGTGATAATTTGCTTGAACTTTAACTTTAGAGCAACACATCTGGTGTGATTTGTAATGTGTTTATTTATTTATTTTTGGGGGGGGGGGGGTGGTTGCAGTGCTAATCTGGCATTTGTTCATCATACCTTTTTAATACTTACCTCCCCTCCCCCTTCCTCCCCAACAGCCTCATCACACTTCCAGCTCTACCCAAAAGTTGATAACTTGCCATTGTAGTACTAAACATCACTCTGTGTTTTAGGAGTGGATCGTTTTAGCGACGACATAAAGGAGATGATTGGCCACAGACCTGGGAGGTACTGGAGGCTGTGCTGGAAGTTTGTTAGCCCTTGCTTCCTCTTGGTGAGTCTGAGCCACTATTGACTTTCAAATTATAACAGAAACATGCATAAAGCTGACATTCAATTGTATTGTTTTGTACAGAAACTTGTACAAACCTGTGTTTCTGCTTGTGGCCACTGATGCTAATCGTCTCTAGTCAAATTGTTAAAAATTCCTTTTAGGAAGATACTCTAAAGTTTCCGTTTTGTTCCGTTTCACCTGATCATAGTTTATGGTTGTGGTGAGCTTTGCCACGTTCAACCCTCCAAATTATGGATCCTACATGTTTCCTCAATGGGCTAACATGCTGGGGTGGTGTCTGGCCATGTCATCGATGACCATGGTGCCGCTGTATGCCATCTACAAGCTCTGCATACTGCCCGGAAGGTTTTGCGACGTAAGTCTTCTTGGTCAAAACTATTTATCGTCCGTGTGCATGTAGATTTTTTTTTTTATCTTTAGTTTGCTTTGGTACAGTAATACATTTTTTGCAAGTGGGGTTCTAGTGTTTAAGGACGGGCACTAATCACTCTTCCCTAACAGCGGCTTGCTTATGCCATCACTCCTGAGACAGAGCATCATCTGGTAGACAACGGAGAAGTCCGGCAGTTCACTGTGAGTGTAACCCTAATCAATAACATTTTCAAACCTGATCAAATCTTCAACATTTAAATGACATCCTTTAATTCCTTGATGTTAGGACAGCTTGCTGTTAGATTTCTATCTTTGTTGTACCACAATACAGTGTTTAGCTTTAAGGGCATGCTATGTTTTAATCCCACAGCTGCATCACTGGTTGGTCGTTTGAGAGGTGCAGAAAGAAACATGGAAGAGGTAAAGGAGAAAGAATGTCAGAGTGGATGCTGGATGCATGCAAAAATAGAAGTCTAAAGAGCTACAGAGTGAAGACAGCCATGTGAACTGATCGCAGGGATTAGGATGCAGAGTTTAAAAGTGCCAAGAGAAAAAAAGAGAAAAAAAATCCACAGAAATTGTAGTGTTGTTACATTTTAATAGTGGATGTGTAAAACTGTGCATTGGCCCCTATCTACTGTTTCTCCACAAGCTCATGAATGGGATTCAGTGAAATAGTTCATTTGGTGTTCAGCCTGCTATTTCCGTAAATGCAAAAAGTCCATGAATGCATATCATGGAAGTTTTAGACAGCTATGTATTAGTGTGATGAATCTTCCCTATGTTTTATACCAGTAGGCATTTCTTACTGCTGCTGAATGAACACAAAAAGATATTGTGAACATTATTTGAAGTGCTTAGTAGCACAATTTCAGAGACAGTTTTGTTAAATTTATGATGTTGTAGAGGTGCTGCACTGAAACATTCTTTTTTTTTCTAATGGACTTAAAACAGAGAGCTTAATTTATTTTTGTGCATTTCCACATTTCCTGAAAACTATTTGGCTCTAAAATAATTTAACTGTAAAGAACACACTACCGTAATTCTTAAATCTGAACAAGACTATGTAGTTAATAATTTTAATTTTAAGACTGTTATGATTGCTGTAGCCTTATGGAATTTAACGATCTTTGTTTACATGAAAATTGCTTAGTTACATACAATGTTTTATTGTTTCTTAAAACTTGGTTTTACAGTTTTATAACATGTTACAGTTGATGTTCTTTTAGGTGACAAAATACATAAAATATGCTATATAAACTGGCCATTTGTCGCACCATTTTAAAGTATAAATATATATATGTTAAAAACATTTAAAAAAAGGAAACTCCAGAGCCCCCAAAAGGTCACTTTTTAATTATTCCCAAAAATATTAATGGTTTAATAATTAAGTTGGTATTTTATTTGACTTGTAAAGAAAGCTGGCTATGGTGGAGATTATTGTGTCTCTACTACATCACTTAGTGGTGGTAGCTCAGGTACTCGGTAATGTTCTTTAAAAGCATCACATAAGGCATTACATTATCATTGCATTTCATGATATCTTTAGACTGTAAATAAATCTGGACTGTTCAAGACCAAAATTTATGATTATTCTAGATCAGTCTGGAACAGAATTTGTGGGAGAATACAAAGGTATAACAAAGGTAGCATAACATCATAACACATTTCTTGCTATTCAAGATAGATTGTTCATGTAATTATTTCTTACACAGAATCATTGGTAAGTCTTTGTTACAATGAATTAGGAGATTTAATGTTTTAAACTTGGAGAAAATTGGACAAAGTATCTATAATTTTTTTTATTAAAAAATATTTCCAAATGTTAATATATATATATATATATATATATATATATATATATATATATATACAACATATGACATATGACATGCAAGTATACATTTAGAGTACATTAACCAAACCACAAGATTGGAAAAACATGTTTTCAGTTACTTTTTAAAGAAAGAAACTGTAGCAACACATCTTATTTTTGTAACAGAGTTCCACATAACCAGATTCTAGGTATAATTAGAAGACATTTACTTGAAGATGTTACATTTATTTCTTGGATGTATTTAGAACAGGTCTTAAAACATTGGAAGGAGCAGGACTGTTTTGACCTGCAAACCAAAAAGGTATATTTTAAAATGGTCTCTTTGTTTAACCTATTTATTTAAAATAATGTGCCTTTTGGTTTTATTTGGTAGGCTTAGATACAGTGTTTTAATTGGTTCAAATTAATGTACTAACTGCTTTTTATTATCCATCAAATATATGTCACAGTTTCCTAATCAGAAGGATATATGAATATTTATGTACTATCTAAATTAGGTTGTATTAGGAAGGTTATGACTTTATAAACATCTCTAATGTATTCCAATGTAGTGTCGTAATATGTGTACCTCAATATCAAGATCAGAATCCAAAGGGACACCTGGTTTAAAAGTCATGCTCAAAGGTTTTAAGAAACAGACAACTCAACAGTGGGTATAAATATGTTTTTTTTTAGGTTATCAGGATCTAAAAGTAGAATCTCTTTGGACCTCATTAGCATTAAGATGTCATTGGACAACTAGCATTTGACATATTAGAAGTGACCAGAGAGGCCATTTACCTGTTTAATGTAAGCAGAAACAGAAACTACTTGTATAACTCCCTATTGTCAGTATAGCGTATGCAAGGTATTTGTGTGGTCTATGGACATAACTAATAGAAGCAAATATAAATTAAACAGAAGAGAACTGAGAATTGACCCTTAGGGAACGCTAGGAGGATCGTTAGATTTGCCAGGCTAAAACTACCAACGGAAACAGGAAACTAATCCATTAACTGACTCCGTACCAGAGATCTTATTTTGCTCACAAAACTTCCAAAACTCACTTTGACCTTTTGAGGGCTCTCTACCCAGACATGATTCATCATGGATCAACCAAAGAACAGATGTTGCTTCCTTAAATGAGATTATTTTTTACCAAGATATTTTCCTTAAAGAGACAACTGTTACCAAATCACTGCCACGTCATTGTTTTTTTTTTGTCCTCCAAGGTTGTTGTGTGAAACTTTTAACTGTCGTGTTTCCTTTGAAAGGCACCAAGCTTTAATGTTACAGTTTAAATAAACCTAAACTGTCTTTAAGACTGTTTAAGATGTTTTTTAATCAAACTGCCAACCATCCATGTATCATATAATTAATACAGTTATTTAAAACTACTATATGTGTAAGTAAAGTAAATGTATAGCAGAGTATATATATATATATATATATATATATATATATATATATATATATATATATATATATATATATATATAAATATTCAGAACAAAGCACTTAAAGAGGAATATAAGATGAAAATTCATCATAGGTATATATTATTTTTTCTCGTCAAGCTTCTGTTTCATACAAAACCCTTCACAATAGGTCTGCCACGACTTGCTTTTCCCCTTTATGGTACATGTAACACACTGAAGGGTTATTTTTTTGTCCCAAGTTGTATGCATGTGCTGCTGTACTGTGCCTGGTGGTGTTTCTGACTGTATGATTTTGTTTTGTACTGTCAAATGAAGTATAACAATAAAATTATTACTTTAAAACATATCTTGGTGCCTTCACTTGAATTACTTTAATAAAAGGTGTATTCTTTGTACCTATGTATTTAAAATTCTAGTGGTTACCTAAAAGTTTATATGGGTGTTTATGTATATAGCTTAAAGTAAATGTTGATTATTGAACTCTAAAGCCCATTCACTTTAAAATAACCCAGTGAAGCTTGTTTTACATCCAATGAATGGACGTCTTAGGATTATTGATTCATACTAATAGTTTTTAGCTCTCCGAAATGAAACATTGATCATGTAGCCTTCAGACATAGTTTATGCACAAGCGTTTTTCGATCTAACATCTTCTGCAGGATAAAAAGTAAGCATTCCAATTTTTTCTAAGCATGACCACGAATCTTCATCGTTCATTACAATGAACACGCTCTCAAAATTCAGAGGCAGGAACGGATTTCGACAGCAGATAACATTTAGGATGATTACTTTACTAGGATGATTACTACGATACAAAAAGATTGACCGATGCAAATTTTGCTGACAAGCACCTTGGTGAAAATGAAATTACATCAATCATGAAGTTTTTTTAGACCCACTTAATCCTTATGTAAAGCGTTATGTCACACTTAAAAAGTTGGTTCAGTTTTCTAACATCGATTTTGGTAAATTTATTTAGCCTTCAGTACCTTTGTCATTGTGTGTGGTAACAAGAAAACTCAAGTCCTCGTCTGGCTTCATTAGTCACATTTCTAGTTGTTTTAAACTGTTAATTTATTGTCCTGACAGCAAATATGAACCAGTTTTGAAGCAGAACTAATTTATTTTAACCGTTTCCCGACTGAGGAGGATGTATGCAGCTACTTTCCAGGAATGGCACTGTGTCTTCCTGTTTTGAAAAGTGGCAAAGAGGAATTGGCCTCTGCTCTGCTGGTTACTGATACAGGTGATATGGCTAACCACCCAGGATGGCACAGTCCGGGGGCCATCATGATCAATCTGTCAGCTGTATACCCCAGAAAGTTTTCCATGTCCTGTTTGCATATTTTCATTAGGGAATGGGTGTTCCTTGTTTTGTGCAAAATTGCTGTACATCAACAAAACAAAAAACAGACGAAAGAAAAGCATTACAGAGACAGAGGGAAAAACATTACAGAGGCAAGCATGTTGCATTGGAATAGCAGCAGCATGTCAAGATACATACAATTTGGACTCAAACTTTGACATTAACTTTTAAAGCCAACCTCAAACAGATGACAAAGGAACTCAGGAATTCAGCACTTTTACAGTCTTCTGGGAGTTCCAGATGAGTGGAGCATAAAAACTAAATACTGCTTCTCTGTGTTTGGTTCTGGTTCTGGGTATGCGGAGTAGGCTGGAGCCAGAAGACCTGAGTAGAATGGGGTGTTGATACACTGATAACAAGTCTGTGATGTATTTAGGTGCTAAGCCATTCAGTGATTTATAGACTAACAGAAGTATTTTAAAGTCTTAGACTGGTTAAACCTCAATTGCATTATTCTCCGCTGATTAGAGAATATTTTAAATACTTCTTGAGATTTATGAAACCTCTAATTTATCAGTGAACTCACAAAAAAAAAAGACTATTAATTGCTTCTTTGGCATTATGACCACCTTTTATTAAAATGAGGATACAATTAACTGTACTCACTGATCAGACTCAATTATTCTGTACTGATTACAGATTCTTTAAAATAAAGTTTTTAATTAGTAAAAATGTTTTCACAATTTTGTAAAATGAAAGGGGGTGTGTTGATATCGCTAAAATCTTGAGCTATAAAAAACACAGCACAGGTTAATCAGCCCAATTTCAGCTGGTCTTTTGTGTTTTCAGAGTATGTTAGGGGAGCGGCTGAGGATTTGTTTGGTTTGGATAGTCAAAGCTCTACCACTGGGCCTCTGCAATATGTCATTTTAATACATTTAAATATCCCAAGAAACCAAGAAGTTTTTTGCCATATTCACTTACTTTTAAAAAACAATGTATAGTGATATTTGATCAATTAAAAATAAAAGTTTATTCATTTTAGTAACACAATTAAATAAAATTAAAAAATACTTTATTTATCCAAAAGGGAAATTAAATGTTGGCGTAACTCATGTCATAGGGGTTTCTTAAACAAGTTCTTGTAGATGCTGAGGATCTCCTGTACCAGTCTGTCTTACAGCAGATCTGGACAAGCCACTGACTGAAAATACACTGTTGTTGATCAAGTCTGATTAAGAGGAGGATCAGGGTTGTCCATAATGATCTTCCTTTTATGAAGAATCCTTTTTTGCAAAGTCATTTCTAGATGTTCAAGAACAGTCCCCAGAACAAAGCTGGTCTTCTTTATGAGCTTGTTGAGCTTCTTTGAGTCAGTTGCTCTGATGCTGTGACCCCAACAGATGATGGCAGAGGAAATCACACTCTCCACAACAGACTTATAGAGAAACTGCACCAAACCCTGTAAACCCTGCAAACCCTGAAAGACCTAAGCTTCCCCAACAGTACAGTCTGCTTTGTCCCTTCTTGTAGACAGATTCACAGTTGAGCCTCAAGTCCAGTCTGTTGTCCAGGTGAACACAGAGATATTAATATTGCTCCACCACCTCCACTTCTTCTCCCAGAATGGTAATAGTGTTGGTACTATTCCTGTTTCTCCTGAAACCCACAATAATCTTCTTTGTTTTATCCACATTCAGTATAAGATGATTGTTTTTACACCATGCCACAAAGCTGTCCACAAGTTCCCTGTTCTCAGCTTCCTGGGTTCAGGGAAGTATTTGTTCAAGTCCTAATATCTTAGAATTATTTCCACTTTCAGTTAATAAAAACACATTTAAGAGTGTAGCTTTAATCTGACAAATAAGTATAGTTGTAAAATCAAAACCCTCTGCCTCTACTTGCATTATTTTCTTGCAAGCTGAAGGATGTGCACAGTTTATTAAAAATAATAAATAATTGTATTCTTCTCAATAAAACAGGGTTTTATTGGTCATTCATACTGTCATCACTCCCTGTCATGTTTGTATTTCACAGCTTTTATTTGCTCTGACCTGCTTCCAGTTTCAGTTCCTAACACATCTTCTATATTAAAGTATGTGAGAAAGCAGGTATAGCTTTAGTGTACATGTTGATATCTGCTATAGTATCAGTTCATGATATAGAAGGACATATTTAGTAAAATGTGTGTTGCTTGACCTTGGCTCTGTTTGTTGACAATGTTCAAACACAGTGACAAATGCTTGCTGTGAGAATTTTCCAAATGTTGTCAGCCCAGAGCAATTGCAAGGCAATTTAGCCCATCCAAGGATATGGTTTAAAAGGTGCCATTATCACATCCAATAAACAACAGCAATTATGTATAATTTCATGTCTCACCATTGATGTTGAAACTGAAAATATACACACAAGGAGAGACAGGAGGAAATGCAACTGTATGGTTTGCAGGTGCTGTGTAGTTTATCATGTCCTTGTCTTGAGACTGGGTCAAATGGACAGACCACAGTCAGCAAACGTCTGTGTTTTAATTGGGACACTTTTTTACCAATTGAATATTAGCACTTAAAAAAAGATTTATGCAAGCACATATTTACCAGATTTTTGACACTTCCATAGCTGGAAACTAGCGATATGAATAGGATTGCTCTTTGAACTAGACTGTAGAATGTCTGTAACTTAGGGAGCAGTGAGTAATGTAGCAGTCCTGGGCGCACCATGTTTCCACTTGTAGGTTGACTTCAATGTTTTATTAATATAATTAATTTTGTTGATTTCACTGCTTCAGAAAAGGCAAGATTGATATGGTGAATAAGAACCTAACAAGTTTTTTTTCTGCACAAATGGCTTCATAAAGCTCATGTTATCAGTTACTTTGTGTGCACCTCCCTCTGCTGGCCAAAAGATAGACTGCATATTACTTTTTTCACTTTTGTCAGAAGTTTGAATACACTGTCCAGATTATAGAAGCATATGACTTATTCATTGCGTCACAGCATCAAGTTTGAGACATTCCAACATTCTGAAAAACAGCAAAATAGAATAATTTATATCATCATAACTGACCTAAAACATATTTGTTTTTTATTTCATGTCAGACAAAAATGCAGATACATATTTGGTTTCATCTTTGCATGCAAAAGCCTACACAGACAATTCAATTCAGTTTAACTAGATAGTGCCAACTTACGACCCGTGTCATCTCAGGGCACTTTACAAACTCAGTGCTATCAAATAATACAGACAGGTTGGTTACTAAGTTTTCTGTTGAAGAAAACCCAGCAGATTGCATCAGATCATTGACTTCCAGTATTTACTCCTCCTGGATGAGCCTTTAATCACAGTGGACAGTCGTCTGCATTGTGTCGATGGCTTTGCATCAATCCCTCATATTGAGAATACATGTGGCGACAGTGGAGAGGAAAACCAGCAGAACCAGGCTCAATGTGAACAGCAATCTGCCACAACCCCCGGGGTTTGAGAAGACATATCCCCAGAAGCACTGATCCAAGAGAACGTATTATGTGAGAGAGAAGGAAAAAAAGTATTGGCAGTATTATTGGCTTCATTTCAAAACAAACACAGTCAAGCAGATAAGCTCTGAGTCAGTTTTCAAGTCTAGAGGATGGAAAAGAGCACAGACAGTTAGTCACAGTAAAAGCTCAGCCAGCACCATCTGGTATGAGGCTAGACTATCAAGAGAATCGAGAGGCAAAGTTTGAACAATACTCCCGGTTTAATTATGTCACTGTCAACGGGCTCTCCTTTAGGCCGTGATCCTCCATCCAAGCTGTCAGTGCCAGTGATAACAAGTGAGACCTAGAAGAAATGATCATATTCTTATGCAATGAAAATCCGAGCTGGTGAAGATGGGGAAAAACACTCAGGGGATCAAATGTTTTTTCTGAATGAACACCTTATCAGGCAGAACACAGAGATTACCAAGAAAGCAAGAGAGTAAAGATAAGAGAAGAAAATACAAAAATATTAGACAGTAAATAGTAACGTTTTCATTAAGCTAAAATAAATACCAGAAGACACACAAGTGGTGATGATCAGAAAAGTCAGGGAGCTGAAAAAGTACATCTGAGGACTGTGACTTGATATGAAGGAAGCAAAGGAAATACACAAAGCATGGATAGGACTGGCATTACTGCTTCTGGACACAACAACATTATACAAAAGTTTAACCTACAGGATCAGTTGAAATTATCACCACTGAATTATACTGATGACAGTCATGAAGATTGTAGGAAAGATTTTGACGATGATGTTAATTTTTTTTCTCCACCATAGACATCAAATGCTGTAATCATACCAGTGAACAGATTAATCAGAAATTCACAACAATGGACAATTTTTCCATGATCCACTTTAACAGCAAAAGTTTGTACTCTAATTTTGATCACATTAGAGATTATTTACTTACATTTTTAAAACCATTCAATATCATTACAGTATCTGAAACCTGGCTGAATGCAGATAAAGGAACGGCTTTCCACTTCAATGGTCATTTAGAAAAAAAACAAAAAAACTAACCAATCTTCTGAAACATTTCTTGAAGTATTCATAGTTTATAATAAAAACTGTCATATTAAGACATATAATAAAAAGAATAACTACCACAATTCTCCTTTGATCACAAAAGGTTTACAGAACACCTGTAAAAAATAAAACTATGCCCCAAAGAAACTTCATAAGATTGAAAAACTAAAGGAGGACAATCTAAATATAGGAAATACAAAACTAAAGTAGAACTGTGAGCGTTTCTACAAAACTAAATTTGTGAGTATTTTAAGAGTAACGAGAAACGAATCCAACTTACTGCCGGCAGTGTAGACCTGACAGCTCTTATTAAAGGGCCTGGTACTCCATACTCCCGGAGTACCCCCCACAGGATCCCTTGGGGTACACGGTCGAATGCCTTCTCCAGATCCACAAAGCACATGTAGACTGGTTGGGCAAACTCCCATGCCCCCTCCAGGATCCTGCTGAGGGTGTAGAGCTGGTCCAGTGTTCCACGGCCAGGACGAAAACCACACTGCTCTTCCTGAATCCGAGACTCGACTATCCGACGGACCCTCCTTTTCAGAACCCCTGAATAGACCTTACCAGGGAGGCTTAAGAGTGTGATCCCTCTGTAGTTGGAACACACCCTCCGGTCCCCCTTTTTAAATAGGGGGACCACCACCCCAGTCTGCCAATCCAGGGAAACTGCCCCTGATGTCCATGCAATGCTGCAGAGCCGCGTTAACCAACACAGCCCCACAACATCCAGAGCCTTAAGGTACTCAGGGCGAATCTCATCCACCCCCGGGGCCTTGCCACCGAGGAGCTTTTTAACAACCTCGGCAACCTCAGCACCAGAGATGGGAGAACTCGACCGAGAGTCCTTAGGCTCTGCTTCCGCAATGGAAGACGTGTTGGTGGGATTAAGGAGGTCTTCGAAGTATTCTGCCCACCAATGCACGACATCCCGAGTTGAGGTCAGCAGCACACCACCCCCACTATAAACAGTGTTGGTACTGCACCGCTTCCCCCTCCTGAGACGCCTGGATAGTAAACCTGAATTGCTTCGAAGCCGTACGGAGGTCTTTCTCCATGGCCTCTCCGAACTCTTCCCACGCCCGAGTTTTTGCCTTGGTGACCAGCCGACCACCTCGGCGACCACCATTCAACACTTACAATAAATATAAAAATAAATGTAACTCTGTGTCTGGCTGAATACTGGGTTCACCAGCATTATTCATTACAGTCAGAACTATACATTACATTTTACACAATAATCAATCAATCAATCAATACACTAGAATTTTATGGAATTAGAAGGGACTGTGTTATATTGGGTCATGAGTTATTTGGAAAACACAAAACAGTATTTGCAGATTGTAAATATTGTAATCTGTGAAGTTGATTGTTTGGTTCACATTAATGCACTATTCATAAAACCTGAACTGTTAACATTTACTAACATAGCCTAACTGCAAACAGCTATAATAATATCTAAAGCTCAAAATAAAATTTTAAAACATTCTTAAAAAGAAAAAAACTTTATGACTTAAGGGACGAGTGTGTTTAAAACTTGGAAACCCAAAACTACAAGAAGGAGCCTGTATCTACTGATATCTGGGCTGAAGCTGTGGAACAGCTTAAAAGTGGAGATGGAGCAATTTCCATACATAAACAGTTTGAGGCATTGTTAAAAAACATGGCTATCACAGCATATAAATATGATAAATAATTAATCAGCTATTACTGCTGTTGCTATTACTATTATTGCTGTTATCAGTCATTAACATTATTAGTTTTTATTATTCATTATATCATTAGCATTGCATGTTAACTAGGTAATTATGAATGAAATTACTGATGCTATCTTATACAGGTGTGCAAATATGAAAAGCACTGTATTATTTATAGATATATTGGATGAAACAATTTATTATGAAAGTAGAATGTTATAATTAAGCTAATATCAAAAGGACTATGAAGTGATTGGAATTATGTTATTGCTGGAAAAGGGGTGGGTTAAAATAAGTTTATACTTCTTTCTCACCCTTTTTGATCGTATATTCTTGAAGATTATTGATGCTGGGTTTTTATTTTTTCTCTTCTTTTATGTGTGTGTGTGTGTGTGTGTGTGTGTGTGTGTGTGTGTGTGTGTGTGTGTGTGTGTGTGTGTGTGTGTTTAATTATATTCTTCTTTGGTATTCATTTTTTTTTTTTTTTTGCTTTTGTAATACATTCTACATACATGTAGTTAATTTCAATTGTATTTCATTCAAATTCAATACTTGACTTACCAACTCTTCCATAGAATGAAATAAGAACTGTGATACAGTTCTTACGTGAGAGAGAATGCAACAATGTTAATGCCAGCAGTTTGTGTTAAAAAAATAAATCTTCAAACCCAGCCTAATTCCTTCGAGCATTGAGTCTAAATTTCCCCACTTGGGGACCAAAAAAGGACTTTTCTATCTTTCTATTCTATTCGATGGAGGAGATATGTACTTGATACTTTTGAATGCACCCTTCCCTCCACTGCCCAGAGTTGTTTCATCTAACTGAAAAGACAATCATCCACACAGAACCCTCCAATCCAACACACAACTTTGGGAATGCTCAGTAAAACAACTGACGTTAAGTTTTACTCCAAACCTGTCTTCATCTTGGACGGAAGTAGTGATTAGTGGTCAGAGAAAACCACCTGTTGCTGTCCCCATCCCACCTACATCTTTCAAAACACTTTTCTGTGCTGTGGCAGAGCAGCCTGCAATGAGCAAACACATACAACTGCTGATAAAAATGCAATACCTGCCACCTTCACTAGATCTGAAAGGTGTGGCAGTCATGTTGAACTCGGTGAACTCTGACTTTCCCAGTCAGAATTTAGATTTTAAATGTTTTGTGCTTTTTCTGGCTCAGAACACACAAGATCTGACTTCAGAGTCCAAATAGCACGCGGCATGAAAAAAAAATGTTTTTTTTTTTACTCAAATATTGCTCATTTACTAATCCATGTTCATAATTTCAACATTTTGTATTTCATAATTGTTTAAAGCGAGGCACTTTAAACTATTTTTGGAGGCTGAAAACCTAACCTGTAATCCAACTCTGCTGTGCTAAATGGACCTGGGGGTGGATTGGTCCATATTTGACCCTGTCAAAACGGGGCTGTTTCAACACAGCACTTTTTAGACGACGTTGCTGGAAACAACTATCTATTGATTTGAGACCTTTGGATAACAAAACACAACAACCAAGGCATTTAATCTTTTTTATACATTTTGCTGACTTTTGATCGCCTCCATGTCGCCTTTGACACGGATAAGCCAAAGGACAGAGTGTTCTCCCTGTTGTTCCGCAACACAATTAAAGTTCACAAAACAAACATGTTTTTTAGTCCCCCTTTCAGGATGTCACTGGGAACCCTTTGGTTTCCTGTCCCTTGGCACCCAATTAACTTCTCACAGCACTGCAAGGGACATGATCAAGTCTTGCACACTGGCTTGCATCTTTGTCCCTGATCATCTCTTTCCCTATAAACTGCATCTTTTTTTATTTATAGGAGTACAGTATCACTAATGTTGAATAGCTTAGTCTTTTGCCCATCAGTTAATAATTGGCCACCTGATGATTGGAAAGTCCCATGTAATTTGTGACAGAACGACTTGTTCTCATAGACATGTCCCAACAGATGAGTTCCCTTGGCACCCCTAGTTACAGAGCAGAGGAAGCTACAGCAGGACGCCGGCTTAACAATCACCTGAAGCCCAGCAGGGTGAATTCACACCTGCTCAGCTCACAGTCCTTTGCAGTAATCAAGAAGCCATACAAGTTATGGATTATGGACATTAGCAACTTCTGCGGAATATTCTGAACACTTGATGGTGTTTTTAAGGCGTGGACTCCTCCCGACTGAGCGCGCAAAGCGCCTGCCTGGATGCCTGCGCGCTGCGTTTTCCTGCTCGGCTGCTCACCGCCACCAAACCGTAAACATTTGGCAAGGATGGATCAGATCTGATGACATTATCATGGCACACAGCCTTGCGATTCACAGCAGGGATCAGCTTTGACATGACTGTATCCTAACGCTTAGCCGATCCTTCTTAGTTGCGCATTTGTCACTTTTTTCCTTTTTTTTTTTTTTTTTTGTTTGTTTGTTTTTGTTTTCTCTCCCGGCACAGAGATGGGTTCGGAGAAGCCAAACTTTCTCTCGCAGCCCGTGGTGAAGAACGTCTTTATGTTCCGGAACGGAGATCCATTCTATGAGGCCCGACGCATAGTGATCAACGAGAAGAGAGTGTCCAACTTTGAGACGCTACTGCGAGAGGTGACCGGCGGCGTACAGGCTCCGTTCGGGGCGGTGAGGAACATCTACACGCCGAGAGGGGGGCATAAGGTGGAGCGGATGGAGAACCTGCAGAGCGGGGAGCAGTACGTCGCCGCAGGAAAAGAGAAATTCAAAAAGCTCGAGTAAGAACAGCCTGTTTTTTTTTTTCAGTTTTACCCAATATGGAGCATGCGAATGATCACATACACCAGATGACCTGGCGTGACCTTATCCCACAAACCTATCCACGTGTCATCTTTGATTAAAACGGTCAGTCATTGTAGGGATGAGCTAATTGCGCATCTATGGCAATCTGAGGCTCAGCATTCATACCTGCTGACTGAATCATGGTATTAGAATGTATTGTGACTCAACAGTTTTACCGGGTGCTGAGTCACATCTGGGTCAGATCAGTCCTGAAGAGAAGCATTGGCCTAAAAACCAGTGGACTTATGGATAAGACAATTAGATCTCCACTTTCAAGTATTTATAGAACTTGATATTGAAGTATCTGAGTGGGAAATGCTCCTCTTCCATGCTACAAACAATTTTATACAGGGGCGCTGCTAGACATAAATAAATACCGGGGCACAAGATCCCAATTTTTTTTTTTTTTTTAATTATTTTTTATCCATACATCCATCCATTTTCTAACACACTTATCACTTGTGGGGTAGCGAGGGGTGCTGGTGCCTATCTCCAGCTGTCAATGTTTTTCTTTTTTTTATATAATGCAAACATTTGCTCAGGCTGTCTGGCATTGTTAATGATGTGCTCCAAACTCATAAAAACTACAGAGCAAACAGAACTGAATAGAAGGGGCTAACTCTTTAAAAAAAACAACAGCTTTGTTACCTGCTTTCTCAATTGATGGTCTAAATCAGAGGCTTTCAAGTCATCGTCAGCACAACATAATCTTTTTATACAACCATATTCCCATTATGGAGTTGCAAGTTTGCCTTTCGGCCAAATTGTGGATGGCTCATAGATTTATTTCTTTATTTTTTAAAGCTTATCTAGTGATATTTAAATATAACCATGCTCATAATGAGGCTGAATGGTGGCACGGTTGTTAGTACTGAGGCCTTACAGCAAGAAGGTCCTGGGTGTGATTACCAGCAAGCACTTTTATGTATAGAGCATTTTATATGCATGCATGCTTAGGTTTATTTTAATTTTAGTAATTTCTATTTGCTTTTTGTCTTCCTACTTATCTATTCTCTTGTTTCCGCAGCTTTTTCATTTTGATTTTAATTCACCGAATGGTTGCAAAGTGTATTACAACTCCTTAACCAGAGGAGCTTGTTGAAATTTAACATACAATATATTTTTATCCGAAGCATGATTAGTGTCTCAGGTTATGCGTCAGAAAATCTTACTGTTGTCCTTGGTCCAGTAATATGGGCATGAATGTGCCTATGTATTTATGTATTGTTTAGAGTTTGACTTTGACTAGGCCATTCAAATTTAAACCCTTATAATTTTGCTTTAGCAGCATGCTTTGGGTCATTGTCCTGCTGGAAGGTGAACCTCTGTTCCAATCTTAAATCACAGGCACACTGACAGGTTCTAGTCAAGAATATCCCCGTATTTAGCACAATCCATCCTTCTCTCAACTAAGACCAGTTTCCCAGTCCCTGCTGCTGAAAAACATCCCCATAGGATGATGCTGCCACCATCACTTTTCACTCTGGGGATCGTGATCTTGGGGTAATGGGATGTAATGGGTTTGTACCAAACAGTGCTTTCCTTGGTGGCCAAAAGGTTCTGTTTTAGTATAATTTTTAGTATATCCTTTTGGCCACTCTTCCATAAAGCCCACCCTTATGGAGTGTATGACTTATTGTGGTCCAATGGACTCCACTCTCTGCAGTGTTACTCTGCAGCTCCTTGGTCTTCATGGTGTGATGCATCTTGCTTAGTGATGCTGCAGCCTTAGGAAAAAGTATTTATACTGACAGTAAGTCACAGATTGCTCACAGGTCGACTACATTTCAGTAATAAAGGGAATTCTCAAGATAATAGGGGTGGATACATATGCACATGCCAACTTTAAGTTTTCTTATTTATTTTTAAAATATTTGTTCAAAATCTATTTTTCTTATTTCACTTAACCAACTTAGACTATTTTGTGCAGATCCATCACATAAGATAAGATTTAAGTATGGGGGTAATGTAACAAAATAGGTAAAAAGACAAGGCACTGTAATACAACAATACAAACAAGCACAAACAGACATTTGGCTCGCACTGCTCCATTTGGGGATCGTAAGCAGCAACCTCATTTCATCATTACACACCACAGTGAGTTTCTGCATGCTTATGTCTTTGTGGCACTTCCACTAATGGGCATTGGGGGGTGCAGTAGGCTGTAAAAAGCTCTATCCTGAGTGATACTGAACTTGTGTATCAACATATTAGCTTTTATATATGCATTAAGCTGTTGTCCAGGTTGTAAGTCAGGTCAATAGATATCCAGAGAACAACATTGGATAGAGATAAAAATAAAAATACTGGTTTACCATCCTCCCTGCTTTTTATAATCTTCTTTGCATTATACTTAATGCTAAGCTGTATTAAGAGCAGACTTGCATTAGCTTTCTACAAGCGTAAAACACACTATCTTCTGCTAATGTTGACTGGTTGCATATAATACAAACAACATCAGAGGTAATAGATACATACATTATCAACCAATTATAAACAGTCCTGTAACAGATATTTATTGTTTTTTTTAAACATGACTTCAAAATACATACAACATAATTAGTTCAGAGCTTAGATAAAAGTTATAGTTGGTATGACCAACTGTAACTATGACTATAGTTGATAAAATGTATAGTAAATGTAAATGTATTTGTACTTGTGAACTATATTCACTCATACATAACAATGGGGTGTATGATTAACTAATCTTTACTGCTTTTTGTTTTTTTGTTGTTGTCTTTTCGTGCTGTCTTCCCAGTTATCTAGATATTGGCACCAGAAAGAAGAGGATGATGCAGACTCTGCCACCCCAGGTAAGGCAGATAAAGTTTCTAATGTGCTGTCCTTCGTTAGGAGAGGGGAAAAGTTCCTACTAACTGATTTAAATTATTGTAGATGTAGTCAAGTAGAGGTGTCAAGTAACTAAGTACAAATACTTTGTTACCTTAATTAAGTAGAAATTTTGGTTATTTATACTTTAGTGGAACAATTATTTTAAAGCCTACTTTTTACTTATACTCCTTATTTCCATGCAATTATCTGTACTTTCTACTGCTTACATTTTGAAAATAGCCTGATTACTTCTATTTTTTCAGTTTGTTTTTATTCTGGCTTGTCAATAAAAAACAAAAACAAAATTTAGCTAAATAGCGCTACCTGAACAGGCAGATTTTGATTGTGACTGCACCAAGTTGTTTGCCCCAACAAAAACTTAAGAAGAACAAAATGTAAAAGAACATTGCATTTGTAGGATTATTTGTCACTTTTCTTTTTTTTGTTAATTTTTTTTACTAACTGCTAGGATTAATCATTCATTTTGACAACACTGTCTACTGTATACAGACAACCATGCAAGGGTAATTGTTATAAGAGGGTAATGCACACATTTTTATGTCCAGTCATCTTACATCTGTTGCCCTCATCAATGCCTGTAGATATGCTTGGATGCTTACGTTCCAATAATAACAAGTAAAAGGTTATTGATAATCTGTCTGAATTTTGACCTTTGGCACCATTATTTATAGGCAACAAGGCATCAGAGTTTCTGCTCCATGAAACCCATGTTGATGCTCAGTATTACAATATAATTTACTATATATATACAATTACTTTAATATATTTGGATTGTACTAAATTATTCGTTTTCAATGGACATCTATGTGGGTGAAGCAGCCAATCCCAATTTTTTTCAATATTAATATCATACATTAATAGTAATGCCGGGGATTATTTCTACTTCAATACTTTAAGTAGTTTTATATCCGATACTTTTATACTTTTACTTGAACAAAAGGTTTGAGTTCATACTTCTACAGAAGCATTTTTAAACCCTAGTAGCTATACTTCTACTTGACTAATAGATATGAATACTTTTGACTCTGGCTGTAGTGCAGCATTAGAACCTGCTGATCCATGAGTGAATACTGTTTTCATGTGATCTTTGCATAGGAACATGCTGCAAACTATTTGAAGGTTCCTGCACTACAGTAACTTATATGTGCATCTCAGTTTTTTGTTTACTTTCCTGTAGGTGTGAGGCAGCAATCATCTGCTCATGTTTCAAGCAAGAAGTAAACAGATATGGTCATTTGATACTAAGAATAAGACACTGTAGACACTGTAACCTTTTCAGTTGATAGTGGTTTTTTATATGAAATAGTGGAGCTGCATATCTAGAGCCTTCAAACCAAAATGAAAAAGACCTCAGGTCTTTCTGAGGCAAACTATTAGCTTTCTGTTCCTTGTGTTTTAAATATTTAAACCTATGATTAAATGTAAGATACATAAATAGAGTTTCTAAAAATTTGATAAAGATACTTAAGTCAAGGTGTGGTGTTAAGCATTTCTCCCTCTGTTGTTGGTCATGAAAAAAAAAAAACGTTTTGTTGTTGTCTCATTGGCCATGCATTATTGATTTATGTATCATAATCATCCCTTCTTTCAATGCATCTTTAATCACCAGCTATAAAGTCACAGCCAAAGCTGGAGCAGCTAAAAGTCACTTTGTGCTCAGGTTCATGTGGTTTAAAGTTCACCCGCTGGCACTCTATCCAAACACCAGGGACCTTGAGAAGGTTTCTGAAATGACTTTTATTCAGAGAGGAGCATTTATGATCCACCAAACCCTTATATCTTGACATTGAGTGGCATGTTCTTGCTTTTCTGTTCAAAATTATAACAGTCCAACATCACTATGCAGATAGGTCACTGCTTTGTGTAGAATGTATATGTTTAGATGGCAAATAATTCATTAGAAGGCTAAGTAGGACATTAGAAAATCCACAGACACAACATTCATAACATGTAACATACATGCTGCCAATTCTGCGTATCATTTATGAAAGTGATCATGTCGAAAAGATTTATCAGGGTCAGTTTCACCCAGTGAGGTCACTCATTCTGAGTAAAATACAGGTATGAAACATGAGGTGCTGTACTAAAGACAAAGGTTGTACACATGCATTTCTCTCTTAAAATCTGATTTAACTGGGTTGGTCCAGACAGTGGAGATGGTGAAGCATTTTATGGACTAATGAAAGCAAGATTTTGCTGTTTGGGTCTGCAGGTCCCGGAGAGTTTGTCATACAACCTCAAAACACTAATTTTAAGACCCACTAAACTGCAAAGCAAAGCTCAGGCATAATGCTATAGCGATGTTTCTCATACTATAGTATTAGGCCTATTAATGACATAGCCGGTATTGGAGGTCAGTTTGAATACATCAAAATACTTGACGAGGTCATGCTGTCCTATGCTGAATAAGATTATGCTCTTGAAATGGTTCAAAGAAGAACCACCACTCCAAACCTAGCAGGAATTGAGCAGCATCTTGGTTCCAGACTAAAGAGATTAATGTTACGTGACCAGCACAGCCCTTGTACCTTCATTCAATAGAAAACTTGTGGGGTGGTTTTAAGCCCGTTGTTTTTGAGGCAAAGCCAAGAATAGCCAAGGAATTGTGGTATGTAGTTCAATCATCCAGGTGTCAGATGTTGGTCAACTTTATGAAGCACAGATGCAAAGTGGCTCTCAGAAACAGTGGTTATGTAGTGTATTATATACATTTAATATGTTATATTTAATATTTCATATAGAAAAACGTTTTTGAAAAGATTTTCAGCTTTACTTATTTTTAACCACGCTGCCATTACTTGAGATTAAGCCAGAGTACGCAGAGATCACCCATGCTTGCACAGAGAGAACATGCAAACTGCAGAAAGATGGAACCCCGGGTTCAAACCCATGGCATGTTTGATGCAAGGCAATAGTACTACTAACTGTGTCCCAATAACAGGCTAATTGTGGTCAGGAAAAATTCTGAGACCTTTAGGTTTATTCGGCATGCAATGGAAGGGAGCTCAAAAGTAGACTGAAATGATAGACGTGCACGTATAAGTTTGTAGTTCTTTTAAACTTTTTGATATTTGAAAAAAAACTTTTGCTAGTAAAATAATGATGGATCATTTTCATTTCCACAGTCAAAATGTAGAGTCTTATTACAATAGAGTTCTCAGATGACAATCAGGTATTTAGCTTGAGCTGGCCTAAGCATTGTATTCATCTCCGGGTATAAACTTTGGAGATTTGAAGTTGACGGACACAATAAAACGTCTTGTCTTGGTTGGACACTTACTAGTGGGTTCCGTACGTCTCCCAGGTTTTGGTTTGTACAGAAGCAACTACAAGTGTTTTATGTATTTTTGTATTGTCATTTTTTTTGGCATATTGTATTTTTCAGTTTTTTTAGAGTACAATTTTGTTTTCAGACTGATTTTGATTTTTTTTTTTAACCCTTAACTCAGGTGTCCTGTTCCATTCCCTGGCCACTAGGGTCTCCATCTTTCAGTCCCATTGGATTACGGGTGTTAAGGGACAGGACTCACCCTTTGCCATCTCAGAGAACCTCAAGGAGCTTATCCTTTTGGTGCCGAATAATTCAGAGGCAGATGGTTTTTAGATATTTTTTTTCTCTTAGGAGTTTCTCTTTTCTAGCTTCTAGTCTTTTGGAATTAATTTACAATTTTCTGGCTATTTGACTATTGTCTAAAATAATTTCAATATACTACCTTTAATTGCAAACTGATCCCATGGTGTGGCTTCATGTCCTTGTAGTTTTAAATATACAGCTTATACATGGGAGTAATGTCAGTGGACAATACTATTCTCATTGTATTCCTTTTTACCTAAACAATCAGGATATCATTCTGAGCCTCTGGCTATTTTTTAACTCTCAAATGAGTCCTAACTTGGCAGAAAGCTCCGAATGGGTTATCTGCTGGAACAATGCAGATGGGCTGCATAAAAGTTTGACCAACATCATTATTTATTTCAAATATTTATCTTCAGGTTTGCAAGATATTTGTAACATAACAGAATTTACATTAAAACATATATATAGCAATATTGTATTTCTCTTTTCAGGCCAGACCACTGCCACAAAATCGAATCATTGTGTCGGCACGATTTCTAAAACCAATCAAAGAACCATGCACAATATTGTAAGTAGTGCACCACTGCATACTCAATCTGTTGGCCAGTTCAAACCCACATATATATATATTTTTTTGACCTTGAGTAATCTTGCCATAGATTATAAAAGCACAGAATGCCTCTATTACATTGTGTGTTCTTTTGGATAGTGTGGTAGCAAACGGTGATGTGTTGAACCCTGCAATGAGAATGCTGATCCACCAGAGGATGATGGGGCAATTCGACAGAATACTTGAAATGATCACAGAAAAGATGGGTCTGAGAGTCCTTGGAGGTGTGCGTAGGTAAACACAGATTGCAGAAATGGACTTAAGTTGAGCATCTTACAAGAATCTTTTATAGCTGTTCTCATGAAATTCTGTTACATTTGAACACAAACAGCTGCACTGGAGGAAATTAAACACATATTTTCACTATTTACAAAAAACACTTAGCAGGAGTGTAAAACTTGAAAAAATATTTTGGTACCTTTTACTATCTGTCTAACGAAAAGGGGTTTTCCTTTTTTTTTTGCTCCACAGTCTCTACACTTATGAAGGCCAACAGGTGACCGATGGGAATAAGCTGGAGTGCGGGCAGCTTTATGTGGCTGTGGGTAGAGAGAGATTTAAGAAGCTTCCATACAGTGACCTACTCTTCACTAGGCCCAAAGGAACAAGAAGGATCAGAGGGTAAGCTCTGTGCTACAGAAAGTCCATGAAAATAACTTGATCAAAAGTTCAAAAAGTCTGAACACCCTTTAATCTTTCCTTATTGGACATCACTTTGCCCTTCATAAAACTATGAAATATGCAATTTATTGTTATTTCATTGCACAAAGATAAATAAAAACATTTTGCATAGGAGTCTTTGCAGACACATTTGACATATGTAGGGTTATTTATAAAGTGTGCCTATGGTTTATCAAATTTTAGATAAAGATAAAAAAGATCACATTGCGCCATGCGTTCCTGGTAGCCTTCAGAATTTAGAAAGAGATGAAAAATTATTAAATGTTCCTGATATTTTACTTTTTATTGCAATTTTATTATTTTGAATTCTATCCTTTTATATTATGATTTAGGAATACTATGAACATCACAATAAGTTTTTGAAATAAGAATGTACAATGTTAGTTATTTGACATGTACAAACATTGAACAAAATATCTATTTTTTTTTTACATGTCATGAAACTTTATATTGTTGATAGTGTTGCATAATTTTTTTCTAAAGAGCATGCATACCTGGCAGCAAAACCGATAAATAACAACCTCTAAACATTAGAGAGTTTCTTTCAATTTTGCAATTGTATTTGGTTACCATTTTGTTCTGATCTTTTGTCTAAGAGTAAACACCTTCAACCTATTTAGGCTACATAAGCATTATACTGTATTATTTATGACATTCATATACACATACATTTCTTTATTTATTCTTTTTTTTTTACAGAATGAAGGCTCATTCCTTACCACCAATCTATCGATTCTCAAAACAGAGTGGAAATGTAAGAGCTGGTAACACTTTTTGTGTCATGAAGATTTATGTTTTATGAAGCCAAGTTTAGAGGAAACACCTTCCTTTTGAAAAAGCCATTCAATACCCTTCAGTTACATGTGTTGTAGCAAATAAAGGTTTTACCTTGATTTCTATTTTCTTACTACATTGGACTTTATGTCTAATCTTGAGGTTTTCCAAGTCTTTATTCAGCTGGGTTTTCTTCTGCCTCAGAGTAAGTGCACTGGTCGTTCTAGCGACAGTGGGGATGGAGATTCCAAAGCATCTCCTTCAAACCCCCGCAGCAACAGCAAAGAACACCTGGCATCTGCTGTAAGAGAGATCTCTCAGGCCAGGCTCCTCACCCTCAGTAAGAAGAAGAGTGGACAAAGCATCACTGATGGACCACCGGATAACGGTAACATACATATTTACTACATAAAAATTATATATTAATCTAAACAATAATGAAATGAATTGATAATTGCAAACCTAAAGGTGGTCCTTTGGCTATCAGTATGATTTTGAAGCATTAGGTGAGTCAGTTCAGTCTGATGACAGCTGTGTCGGTTCAGCACATGTGAAGAAAAAATGGTTAAAAAAATTATATGGAAAACCATGGTTGTCTGTGTCGGCAGGAATACTTCTATGTTTAAAACATTGTAAAATGGCCTCACTGAAAATATTTTGAATTGCAACATAATTCATTTATGATTCATAATGAATTTATTTAACAATAATAACACTAAAGCAATTCAAGGTGAGGAGGTAAGACCAATTAAAGACAATATGATGTAATGTGCTTCCTTTTAAATCTTATGTAACCTGCTGCCTGCCTGGATGCCCACTAAGAGGCACTGTTGCTCTGCAAAACAGTCTCAACGCTAAACTACAGAAGTATGTCTTGCATGATGACTTTGACCATTATCACAAGGGACACATTACATCATTCTTCAGGCTTGTGAGCAACAATCTGTAAACTTCTCAAAAAAAAAATACAAAAATAAAAATGCTTTTTTCATTACATATTGTTCTTAGTTGTGACTCATAACTGAAAGCCTTTTATTCCTCCTCAACAGATGTTTTCTGTTAATGAAACATATTACATCACAAAGACGTTTTTTTTTTTTTTTTTCTTTGCGCAATGCAGGCAACCTGATTGAAACCATTACTGTTTGAACCACATTACATCACCTTGTATTTCCTGATTTATGTTTGTATTTTTTTTTTTTTTTACTTGTGGCACCATTTGATGGCAGCAGTGCAGAGAGGTGTGGATAATTTGTGTCTATGGTTCAGGGGAGCTGGCATTTTAAGTCAAAAGTGAGGGCTCGAAACATCTGTGTCTGCTGTGTGCGCTCTTTAGTTGGCATTCCCCTCACCCCTCTGGTAATATCACCCTGATAATCCTCTGTCTTCTTTTGGTACAATGACCTACAGTTACAGAAAATCATGTTACATTATTGGTCACATTGTATGACACAAAGCACAAATGTTATAAAAAAAAAACAGACTGCTTGGAAAACAAGATCAGGCATGGACCAGTATTGATTGACTAATTTGAAAGCATTTTATCAAGATTGTATCAGCCAAACTCTGCTCACACACATCCACCCACCTCTGTCTGACCTTTTAAGTCTTTCAGAAATGCTGTCATGTTAAGAAGATACACTGGTTTGATTTTATGTGTTTCGTTTTGTAGCAAGACTATAGCATCATTTTTGTATCTGTCCATGGTGCTGATTGACGTCTAAATATTAGAAGCTGTTGGTTTAAAAAGCAAAGTAAAGCAATGTTTCTGTGTTGTTTATGTAGTTTTTATGATAAATTTTTAATCAGTCTACTATTGTTTCAATATCTCATTAAATTAGAAAATCATCAATAAGGTAATTGCTTTGCATACAGAGTGACACAACTTGTCACAACCTGATGTAATCACATGAAATTATTACAACTACATCATTGTACATGTTTCTGAATGGGGTAGATTGAGGAAGAGAATTAAAATGAGACAGACCTGTAATGTGAGATGCCACCTTATGCTCTGATGTGACTGTATGATCTCAGTTTGCAGGTGTGTGTTTGTAACCTTCTTCCAAACACACACTGTCTATCAGCTGCTGGCAAGTAGCAGTCACGGTATGGTGCGTCAAAAAGGCAATAACCTCTTCTGCTTCATTAGAGCAACCACACTGGAGAGTAAGGACAAGGACAATGGGGTATGGTGTTGGTGCAAGAACTCAAGCAATAAATGTTGTGGAATAAATTTGAACTTGATTTTAAGAGGTTAAGCTCGAGTTCAAATTAAGAGGTTTAACCTACACGCTCTGTGTATCAACACAGATGTAAAAGCCTCCTCCGAATTGAGGCAGATTTCTGATTCGACCTGGCGCGTGTTTGCTTTTTTGTTTTTAAAAAACACGTTCATGCTCAATCAGGACAGAAGCAATTAGCAGTTGTTTCTGACCCCAGAATAGAAATAGGATGTTTATCAGTGTTCTCTTCCTTAAGGGCCCCTGTGACCAATTCAGTTAATGGCTCCCCTGAGAAGGGAGAACAAGTAAGAGGACGAGGCGTGAGAAGGGAGAGCTGAGAGTAAAAAGAGAAAAGGATGTATCTGAAAAGGGTGAAGAGGGGAAGATAAAAGAGAGGGCTGAAGAAGAGGGACTAATATGATGAGATTATTGAAGCATTATGAGGAAGCAGAAAGGACGAAAGAGGAACATACAGTAGATGGAATCAAATTGTAAATATGATGAATAGCCTGAGTTCATAGAGTGTGAGTACTGAGTGGGGGAAAAGGGCATGGAGAGATATCGAAGGGTTGAGGTGATGGGTGGGGTTTTGGTAATTGCCTTTCATTTGGATAATCTCTCCATTTAGAGTCATCAAAGCAGATTTTTACTTGCTTGTGTCCTTTGCTGTATCCAAATTGCTGCTCTGATATTCAACAAAGGAGTGTTGAGCTTCAAGCGGGATGGACTGACAAGCAGCTATGCACATGTGGAGAGGTGGAAAATACAAAAGCAAAAATAAAGTGCACTGATATTTAGATTTTTGTTGTTTGTTTTGATTGTGGTAGATTGGATTTACCAATGTTTTAGCATAATTTCTAAGCCAATATTTCTCAAAATGGTTTTGAAGCTAGCCCACTAGATAGATAATGGATAGGAAAAAAACATTGTGTGGCACTCTAGAAATTTCTGTCTTGTCATTTATTAGATTGAACATTAAACATCATAAATACTTTAGAAGGCATTACCATCAGCTCCTCTTTGGCAGCCTAGTGAGAGTTTCTAAAAATAACCAAATATTTACTCCTCATGTCAGCTTACACCCAAATAGGAAAGGCAAGGCAAGGCAAATTTATTTATATAGCACAGTTCTGTACAAAGACAATGCAAAGTGCTTTACATGATTAAAATATAGCAAAATAAAAGCAAGTAGGAATAAAATGTAGATATAAAATAGAATAAAAGCAAGTAGGGCTAGAATGTAGAAACAAAGAAGAACATTAAAAGCAGTTTAACTAGAACAGTCAAAGGCAATTTTAAACAAATGTGTTTTTAATCTTGATTTAAAAGAACTCAGGCTTTCAGCACTTTTAAGCACTTCAACCGCTTAATTGTTTGGTTGGTGGCTTTGGGGGGGGGGGGGGTATCTGATCTGCTGGTTGGCTTTGGTGACCTTTGGGTTGTGTTGCCATGCTGTGGAGTGTGTGTCTCTGGTGGCAGCTGCCGACCCTGTGCTGGGGAATGGGCTGCTCAGGGGTGTGTTGTGGTGTGGGGTTGGTGCACTGGTGCCTGTTGGGGGTACTGTCCTCACCCGGGAGAGTTTGGACCGCTTCTCACATGCTGGTGTGGTGGTGTGGTCTCCAAGGCCAACCGGGTGCACTTGGGTCTCTGACATGTAATCCAAAAGGGATGGTGGTGGGTGGGGTAGGAGTGTGTGCACATCTCTTACCATCAGGGCTGCCTTGGATGGACTGGTCATTGGGTGGACCATTGCTCTATGCCCTTCTGGCGAGTGTTTTTTTTAATCTATTAACTTTTTTTTTCTCTATCCCTTCCCTCTTCCTGTGCTCCACCCCCTTTGGTTAGGCTTGTGGATGCTCTCCGGGGTGAACTCTGGCTCCTTGGGTGCTATTGCAAAAGCCGTTGACCTAGTGGACTTTGATCCCTCCTGCCCTTTGGCTGATGCTGGGGAGTGGGGATGCCTACTCTAGCCCTTTTTCATCCAGGGGGAGCCCCCTTCTACTCCCAGTTTTACATATCACACATCCACACACTTAGTGGTTCAAGGGTAGTTGTGGTCTGTGCATGGTGGTGGAGTGGGCCATCCAGACTGTGTCTGTCCTTGGGAGATATGCAGTCAAATCAATACAACAAAAAAAAAAACAACCATATGGACATAGTGACATTCAATCACATACAATTCAAATTCAAATCCATACATTGCAGTCAAAAAAGTTATCTTTATAAGGACGCTCAGCTGACTGCATCAAGTTATGGACTTTTCAGTCAGCTTGCCCTGAACAAGCATGTGGCAACAATAAAAAGGAACCACCTCATTTTAAAATTTGATCTTGGAGAGAAACACAGCCAAATTCTAAGTAAGTAGTATTGTCTGCGGCTGATGCCAGATGTTTCCACACCCTGATGGTGTTTTTTTTTTTTTTTTTTTTTGGCCCAAACATTTTCCCAGACAGCTTATTTTGTCTTTCTTGTAAGGGAGGGAAAGGCACTGCTTTCTTTCAGCTAATTGACTGGCATTGTCTAGCACAAGTTGGGAAAAGTGCTGCTCTATACAAGGGGAACAGGTGAAGAAAAACTATGTTTTTTTTTAGCACTTTCTCTGGCATCCCAATAAGGGGATTTTTAACCATAGGAGCCAAATCTAATTACATTTTTACAGATTTTAGACCATAAGTTTGCTCAGAAAACACGTCTAGGTGCCTATTTGTAATCTCAAAGTGTTTTGTCAATGTACCAAACAGTGGCTTTTCTTAGTTATGTGATTGACTTGTCAATAGAGGTAGTCAAAGGTTTGCACTGCCTGGATGGTGCAGAGTAAACGTAAAAGTGATGTAGTGATGATGTATAGTTTGTGAAACCGGCCAGCTGCAGGATTGACACTTGTAAGTACAAGTGTCAATACTCATCATTCCCTGACAAGGTCAGATGTATCATCTAAATTTAAAGTATTTACTCGGCCAACAACAGGATTGTTGTTCCATGTTCGTCTGCCATTATTGGTTTGAAAAGAAATGAATGTTAATTAGAAATGCAGTCCCACACTGCCAGGTACCATTTGCACCCTCCACTTGGGATTTATGGGTGAAGAGAGGAAGCTCAGTCGTAGCTTGTCTTTGCTGATTTAGGACAGAAATGTTTTGTGAAATACACTCAGAACTTTAGAGAAGCCTTGGTGTTCCTTAACCCCAGCAACTGGGCACTGTCTACTGTGAAGCATAATCTACTTTTGCAACAATTAAAATAAATCTTAGGCAGCATTTGATTCCCTGCAACTTGAAGTAAACCTTCTGGAGATTTTTCCAATTTATTATGTTGCTTTGATGACTGTTCGGAAGTCGTTGTAGGTATACTTCACTATGCTTGTAATTTCACAAATGCGAGACGACTGGCTCCCGATAACCTAGGTAACCCGCTGGAAGTGCTTCTATCGAACTCTTAGGGTCTTTCAGTTTACACAAAATCTCATATTGTGAATAGCCTGTTACCCTCCTTTCAGCTGCCAGCCTCCATCATCGGTGAGCAGCAGTTCAGTTTCACCAAGGATGTGCATTATTCTTGTCTCCCACAGACCAATTCTTTCATTTCGGAAGTCAGCTTCAAAAAACCCAAATGGGAGCATTCCTCGTATTGTTCGCAAGTTGAATGAAAGAGCGAAATGAAGATTGCTGCATATAGGGCTGTAGCGGATTGTTGGATCTGTGTCCGCAACAAGAGGTCCAGTACAAGCAGATTCAACTTATTTTCTCTGTTGTTATAAAACGTGATGCTGTCTTGATGGGGAATCATCCCTGTTAGCTTATGTGTTTACAATGACTGTCTTGGTGAAGTAGGCATCAAAACAGGTCTGGGGAGCACCAAGCAGGTAGACAGAGGTTGCTTGGTGTTGGACAGTGTCTAAAAGCTAAATTAAGCAGTAACAGGTGAGAGACGGCAACACTTAAAGAAAAGTGTTTCTATGTGTTTGCTCACATGTCACACGTCAGACAACGTAGCCTTCCTTGAGAGTCCTTCCTACATTTTTTTTATTCCATTTGTTTTAGCACAGTAAAAAAAAAGGCTCTTCATGACCCTTTGATTCAGTATTCCTGGAGTAGGAGCAGGGTAACTGTCCTAACGTTCCACGTTAATCTTCTTATGCTTGTTTCAGCTCCAACATAAAACATTGTTGCCTGTGACATACATAGTGCTTCTGATGTTTTTCTCACATCTTTCGCCTCAAATCTACTTTGCATGGCACATTTTTCAGTTGGGCCCATCTGTGTGCCTGTGATAAAAGCATCAGGTTATGTGGAGTTTGAATCAGCGCAGCACACCAAACCCACTTTGACATCCAGCCTGGATTACATAAGTAAAAACCTGACATTTGAGGGAATCTGATGCTTGTGCTGAATCTCTGTTGAAGGGGGTATTTGAAACTGCTGTTCTCCAAGGTGATTTGTGCTCAGCGACTTGCAAGAAATATTAATACCCCTTTAGCATTTACTGATTTATCTTGTTGCAACTAAAGATAAAGAGAATGATACATGGTTTTCACATTTTTATGATTCAAATAAAAATGTGAAATGTGATATTCATGTGTATCAAGCCCCCTTACTCTGACACATCTAAATAAAGTATTCTACAATGAATTGCTTTCTAAAGTCGTGCATTAAGTGAACAGATGAGTACTGCACTTTTCACATTTTTATATGGAAAAACTTTTGTAAACGATGTATCTACTATTTATAACTATGCAGTTATGCACTACTTTACGTACCAGTTCAAGGGGTATGAATACGTCTGCAAGGCAGTGTATTGAACTCATACTTGGCATATTAAATTTGTTTCCATTCTTAACAAGTTTTTGGCTATTTGTTGCTCTCTTGAGGATAAACTAATTAAGTAACTCGAAAGTAAGAGGAAATTAGAATAAATCAAATCATTGATCAACTAAGAATTAAATAAAAAAAACAGTGAAGGCATAGTTGATTTAAATAACATTTTTAAAACCTGTTATTATTGCTTCATTTTTCTTTAGGGCAGAAGACATACATTATACTGTAAAACAATGTCATACTGGAGTGTCCAGAAAAAACAAAAGCCATTCAGACTGAAACCCTTGACTAATTGAGAAACCTAGTTTTCAGGGAATTGTGAGGGAAAAGGGCTATGTGTGTGAGAGAGACAGAAGACTCTCAATTAAATATAAAAAAAATTGTACTGAAGCCATGACCTTTATAAATATTACTCTGCCTGTCTGCCTGCAACATTGTTAGGCTTTGATTTAATGTCAGCGCTATCTCAACACAAGGCTGCACACTACTATCGATATGACACTAAACAACTGAAATAGCTCTTCCAAGGGGGCATTTACATATTTATTCAGATTCATGCTTGAAGAAATATAAATGCAGAGGAATCCTTTATTTATTACATCTTGAAGAGGAGTTGTCCTGACCACTCATATGAAAATAGATGGCTATTGCTTTAAAATGTGTTTTTTTCCCTCTCTCTCTCTCAGTAGAGGTGAAGTTATATGAACAGTTGTTCCCTTTTAGGAGCCAATCTCCAGGACAGGTGTACTGTTTGTTTAAGTAAAACAAAAAGGATGTTTTAAAAAAAGCTCCTCCAAACCCCAGGAGGTGTTCTGCAACCTTTTATCTAAAGTGAAAGAACATCAGGACTTGGAACCTGAACTGTAAAAAATGACAAACATTGAGATATGTGGTTTCCTACTGTCATCACAAAGTGTGGGAGAAAAAAGATTAAAACAAATATTTAGAAATTTTATTTGTATGTCCATACTTTATTAGCTTACACAAAGTGTCCATCTGTTTGTCTGTCTGTCCATCTATTTATCCCTCCACTTTCTTACAGTCTCAGTTTTTGCAGGTTCTGTAACTGAAACTTGACCTGTTCAGAAATGTATAGTAGATCTACTTATAGTTTAAAATCTGGTTAAAGATAAGATTAAGAACTCTGGAAATGTTGTCTGTAATAGCAGGCAGATTTAACATAAAAATGCATAGTTTAAATATTTAGCGTCTAATTGCAGGATAATTTCCCCTTTTATCCAAATTAAATTAAACACCAACCAACATTTTCAAATAAAGCTAACTATAGAGTCATTAAATACTAAGGGGCAGAATTATTTGTTTAGACTTCACTGTAAGTCCTCTGTAACTAAGAACATTTAATCAACTGACTGCCATAAATTGTTCTGTAAGATTATCTGCAGGCGGGTTATGTGGTGGGATTTTGGTGTTTACCACCTCAAGAAGTAATTATGTCAACAGTTTTTCATGCTTTGGTTTATAGCTGCTCCACTTTGAAGAGTAGTAATTTGCATTTATTGTTGAGTATGGGTTGACACTGGGATTAAACAGTTTAGAAGTTTCACTGTTTTGGAAGTAAATACTGAACGTTTCTGAAAGACCACGTCTTTCCACAATGAATATCATAAGCAAAAAGGATGTATTGATTTTTTAATAGGCTGTGGACTTAATGCACCTTAGTTTACATTATCTCCTTTGTAGGGATGAACGAGCAGCATTTGTCAAACATAGGTAGTTTTGGAGTGGATTCAATAATTTGTTACTTGACCATTTAATACCTTATTGTGCATTTTCACAAGCGGCTTTTTCAGGAACAAAAATAAGCTGTCTACTATGGCATGCTTCGTGCTGCCATAGTAGACATAAGAATAGAATAGAAATATCCTTTACTGTCCCACAGTGGGGAAAATCAGGTATATCAGCGGCAAGCAAGAGTAAAGTTTACAACTTAAGAAAAAAATACTGTACTGTCAATATAAATGACTTACTAGGATTAAATAAAATGTGCAACTGAGTGAGGAGAGTTTGAAAACAAACCAAATCTGTATGCACAGTATAATTGTGCATAAAAAACAACAGAATAAAAAAAACTGTGCTGATAGCAGCAGCAGCAGCAGCAGCACACAAACAGCTTGTTGAGTTTGTTGAGTGTAGTTATGGTTTTAAAGTCTAACAGCTGCTGGGCAGAAGGATCTGCGATAACGCTCCTTTGTGCACCTATGATGCAGCTGTCACTCTGTCACTGAAAGAGCTCGCCAGTTCTGGAATGGCTTAATGCACAGAGGAGGAGCCACTGTCCAGTAGTGGTGTTATTTTTGCCAGAATTCTTCTGTCTCCCACCACCTGCACTGGTTCCAGGGGGCATCCTAGTTCCTAGGAAAGAGCTAGTCTTCCTGAATAAGCTTATCTAACCGCTTCAATCTTGGCAATAGATAAGCTGCTGCTCCTAGAGACTACACCATTAGAAGAGGGCTGATGCCACCACAAAGTCTAAAAAGGTATTCAGGAGTGAACCCTGCAGTTCAAAAGGTCTCTGTCTCCTTACCTGGTAGAGTCTGGTCTGAACCTTCCTGTAAAGAGCATCAGCATTATGACTTCAGTCCAGTTTATTGTTCAGGGGAATACCCAGGAACTTATAAGAGTCCATTATCTAAATGTCAGTTTCCTGGATATTCATATATGGCATATCAAATCAGTCATATTTAATAAGAGTCAAAACACAACCAATGGAATAGAATGTTATGTATTAAATCTTTAGAAAGTAACATACAATTAAATAAAATTTTAAATTAGATTTGAGCATTTCTGCTATTATTGATGTTCATTATCTCTCAAAGAATTTAAACTAATATGCAATAATCACATTTCTACAAATTGGCAGCAGGTTGGACTGAAATGGCGATGCATAGATTCCACATGAGAGTACAAGGAGCAGAACTAGCCTGCAGACCTGGTTTTGAGCAGTTGTGTGTTCTGTATTTCTTAGGTTTTCTTTTTTTCCCTTATTTTGCTCAACCCCATATCATTGGATACCCTCTATTAAGTTTGCTTTGTTTCGCTTTGTGCAACTTCTTTTATCATTTTCACATTGGCTGCTGCTGTTTATGAGCCTGTTAAAATAATACTTTTAATTACCACTTAATCAAGTAATCATAAACTTTATTAACATGTAAAGGATTAGCCTTAGCAACAAAAAACTGTTGCAAAGATCTCCAAAACACAAGACATGGACATGAAAAGTTGCTTCATGTTTAGTTTAGCATATACGTGATCAAAATGCAGGCAGCAGAAAGTCTTAAACGTTGCGTCTGTAAACATCGCTCGAGATTATACCTTCAGGGATCGTAGTCTATCTTCATCTGCAGTTCTGCTTTGTTACAATTGTTTTGAACAAGAACCATTTACAACTTTCCCCTTCCAGGATAATGACCGCAAGAGTCATTTGTACACGTAATTATACCCACTTACAGCTCCATCCTTGTTTTACCTCGCACGGATGGATGAGCTCTGGCTTTAAACTTGAATTGTGGGTGTCATCTGTTTTTGTGCCAGCTGTGTGAAAATTAATGTATGCATGTGTTTGCATGACTATGAAATAGTAAAAAAAAGTTGCACACTATCGTGCACCACTTCACACTCACGCATAAAACAATCTGAATATTTACAGCGGCAGAACCCAGACATACTAGATTTAATTAAGGGCAAGAAGATGATATTTAAAATGATGTTTTCAATGTGATTTAGCATTTTCATGAGCCCGAGCCTCTTCCTCCTCAAATTACGTTAAACTGTGTGGAGTCATAGCAGCTCATCCTCTGCTTGCAGCTTCACTCTCAGCTGCCTGGCCAACGCTCCTAATGAATGCAAGTGATTTCCATAAAATATTCTTAAAGAGGTCCGCTATTATTACCATAGCGTTTCATCTCCCACCATGGCTAAACTTCAATCAGTTTTGCATTTTAAATGCATTAAATGTCTCCATAAACTCTTCTAATCTCTACTCGAGTCATTTTTCTTCCTTAACAGCTTTGTGTAGAAAGGGAAACTAATATTAAAGACATTAATTACTCTCTTCTGTTTTTTTTTCCCAGCTTATTTCTGTTTGGAAAGTTTAGTCTTAGCCAGTGTTGGAGAACAAGTGTGTAATTATGCTGTTTATCAGAACGTAGAGTTGTGTCCGTCCTATACTGTTCAGCAGTAACAGTTCCAAAGCTTTTGATGGAGTACGCTCACATGCAAACTAAAGAAGCAATATATGTATTTTCACTTCAGCAAACCTTCTTTGATGGGCTGACTGGTTTAAAATAAATGAGTGTTTAGTGAGCTGCTGTAGAATATCTTAATTTTAATGACAGAACTTACACTATGGTGTTAATTTTGTCTGTTTTTTAAAAGTATGTAAAGATATCCTCTTCACAAAATATTACCAAGATGACCTCCACTTTATATTAACATGGAAATAGTTAACACAAATCAAATGCCAGACATCTATACCTAAACGAGTTTGTGAAACATTTACTCGCTTTTTTTTTTCTGTGGAGATTATCCTTAGTGTGTTTGTTTTTTTCATTAACCACAAGGTGTCAGCCTTGTGTTGTTTGCTAAACCATAACAGCACAGCAGTTAAATTAAAGCATAACAAGTGTAACAACAATTAACTCACTGCAGGGTGAAAAAAAGCTTTCTTATTTATGTGTTTTATGGATGCTTGAAAATAATTAATTTGGGAAACTTGGGAAATGTTTTTCCTTGGTTCTAAAAAGCTGAGCAGAGTCCATAAAAAGTAACAAGTTTAAAATTAGATGAAATAATACGCCTCTGTTTTAAACAATTGGAGTGGCTATGGTGATCCTACTGAAAATATTATTTGAACTGTGTTTTATTTTTCATAAGCTATTTATTTCTGAGAATTCAATTATGCAGTTTCCTTTACTGTGACAGCCCCAAGTTCTGGCAGTGTTGGTAAACATGGGCTAAAAGCTTTAAAATATGTCCATCTTATATTACAGTAGCATAATTTCACACTGAAAAATTTGAAAATTCCAACCTTTTCTTCACGTGGATTTATTCATTGAGTCACCTGCCTCTTTATTAGGTAAATCTCTTTAATTGTTGGTTAACACAAATAGTGTTTACTAGTAATCGGGCCCAACTAAATGGGAATTGGAATGGAAAGTGTATTGGAAATTGTTACCTGGTCGGATGTGTCTCATTTTTAGGTGCAAAATTCAGATGGTAAGGCTAGAATTTGTCATAAAGAGCATAAAAGCATGAATTCATCTGGCCGTATATCAACATTTCAGGCTTGTGGTGGTAGTGTAATGTAGTGGGGTAATTATTATTTGGCACATTTTGGGCGCTTGGCAGTCCGTGTGACTCTGTCTATGTCTAAATTAACTACAGTCACAAAGCTTTGATTATCTCAAACTGTACATGACTATGACTTCATTGTACTCCAATGGCCCCAACAGTCATCAGACTTGAATACAAAAGGGCACATTTGCCGTGCGTTCTATTGTTTTCTGTTCTCTTGTGGCCGACCACAACAAATTTGGACAAAATTACACAATTCTACCAAATTAACTACAAAAGCTCAGAAGAAATTATACCTCAATTAAGCTCATACTCCTGTTGTCTAGATATTGCCCCCCTCCAGCTTTGTTTAAAAAAGGTTTTGCTTGTCAGTGTCTGATTTTGTTAAAACAAAACAGTCATCCCTTCTGTCAGGCAACATACCCCCTTCCTTAAAAATTATCTAACCACTGTGGAAAAAGAACTATACGGACAAGGTGCTATTGCAAAACTACAGGCCCATCTCAAATATTCCATTCATCAGTAAGGTTATTGAAAAATATGTGTTTCAGCAATTAAATACCTTCTTAACTACAATCAGCCACTTGGAATTCTTCCACTCTGCATAAATACAGACTGTGGAAGAGCCACTATGCCGTTATACTTGGACCTCAGTGCAACATTCATCTCTTTTTACCATGGTATATTGCTGGAGCGACTGGAAAGCTGGGTTAGTCTTTCTGGTACAGTTCTTGACTGGGTAAAGTCTTGCTTAAACAACAGGGACTTCTTTGTGTCAGTAGGTAACTTTACATCAGATTTGAAAAAAAAAAAATCACATGTGGTGTTCCTCAAGGTTCCATCTTGGGCCCCCATCTATTTAATATTTACATGTCCCCACTGGTTTAGATTATAACAAACGAAACAAGTTACCATAACTATGCAGATGACACACAGCTTTACATTACAATGCCACCTGTCACTGTACGAAGCCATTCGAGTGTTAAGTAGATGCATTGAACAAGTCAGTTTGAAGATGTGCCAGAAGTTTCTGCAACTTAATAAACTAAACTGAAGTAATAATTTTTGGACCAAAGGAGGCGTGATCAAGATTCAGGGCACATCTTCAGTTATTACAGCTAGAAACTACTAATCAGGCCTAAAATCTGGGTGTTGTGATTGACCTGAACATTCAGAGGCACATAAAGACAATTAGACAGTTGGCCTTCTATCATCTGATTAACATTTCCAGGATTAAGCAACTAATGTCTTAGCAGTGGTGGCAAAAGATTTAATGGAATAAAAGAAAAGAAAACTTACTATGAAAGAAACCCAGCAGAGCAACAAAGCTACAGGAACAATGAAGTCAGTAGAAGAAACCAGCAATCAGCAATGAAACCAGTGAGTTTCAATACAGAGAGAGGTGTTGAGAAAGGTGAAGCAGAAGACAGGTGAAAGTAATCAGGAGGAAAGTGAGGAACAACTGAGATAAATTAAAGAAAAAAGCTGAGGAGAGCAAAGCAAAGAACTGAAGGGAAAGACAGGAAATATAACATAAGGTACATAGAATGAACTAAGAACAAAATCCCCAAACATAAGAACTAAAATGTAAGCAAGCTCTTAAGGACAAATTATATAATAACTAAAGAAAGCATCGAAGTACAAAAAAGATGTGGTGTTGTTCTATCAACCTTCCAGACCGTTTAGGTCTTCTGGTTCAGGTGTACTCTACTCCCCAGAATCAGAACTTAACATGGAGAAGCAGCATTCAGTTTTTATGCTCCACTGATCTGGAACAAATTCCCAGAAAACTGCAAAAATGCTGAAACCCTGAGTTGATTTTAAAGAATAAGTTTAAAAACTCATTTGTTTAGAGTTGCCTTTGACTGTTCTATTAACGCTGTTAACTGAAATAATACTTTTTGTTGTCCAACATGTCTTTATTATGCCACAGTGATGTACTTGTTCTGTACTTTGATGTTTTCCTTTCTTATGTTTTCATCATGTAAAGCACTTTGATTGTCTTGTTGCGGAATGCTAATACACTTGCCTTGCCATGAACACGAACAATTGACTTGCATCATAGATGTGCAGCCAGCATATCTGGAGTCACTACTGACACCTTAATGTAGACCACATCTCTAAGCGATGTTTGCCGCACCTTGTATGAATCTGTCATGGAAAAATAAAGCAGTTCTGAAGGTTGAAGTGGGCCCTACCTAGTACTAGCAAGGTGCACTAAGCTGTCTGGCTAGTGACTGTATGTTTAATGATTCATAAGTTAGATGAAGTTAAATGTAGTAATGAGCAACTATTTTTCTCTAAATTTAAAAAAGATATCTACATTTCCGCTACAAAGCCAAATCATTCACTAGCAGAGATTTTCTTATCCATGATCAGTCCTAATTAAACAAGACTGGTCTGTACTTTTTTGGGCCATGTAAGTCATAAAGTGTCCTGTAAATAAGCATTTGCCCGTCTGTACAGTTAGCCTCACACATGTTTTGTCTTTCTTGCCATTTCCAGATGATGTAGAGGGAGAGGTTGGCAGTGAAAACATAGAGGCAGAAACGTCCCAAGATCAGGAAGCTGAAGAGGTATGAACATGCAGCACTGTGGATCTAAAGAAAATGCTAATTGCAAAGAAATGAAATGAAATGTTTAGGTTAATTGATTCTGTTAATTTATTTTGTGAAATGTTTTTGATTCATCTTGAATTCTCTGAATAGAAAATTAAAATCTCTTTTATAAAAATAAATAAAATTACAAAAATACATTTGCAACCCTTGAAAGTGTAAATTGCTTTTTGAAAGTCCTTTTTTTTCAAATCAATTCACACTGTCTCGGCAACAAGATATGTTTTTTCTTGTTTTGCTGTATTACAGAAATCCGATATGTCTGATGGTCAAAATACCTCAAAGGAGGACAGTGAAAAGGACAAAGAAAAACCTTGTTCTGAAAACATCACAGAAACCGATAGACCGACAAGCAAAGATGACGAGGAGGAGGTCCATGATACAAATGTTGTAAAAGAAGAAGAGGAGAAGAAGGAAGCTGTTGCACAAAATGATGAAAACATAGAGGAGAAAAATGTAGATGATGAGCAAAAACATGAAAAAGGAGAGGAGAAGAAGGCAATTGAAGAACAAAATGATGAAAAACAAGGGGTAGGTACTGTAGTAAATGAGCAGATGGTGGATGACGTTAAAGAAACAGTGAAGGAAGAGGTCAGAGAAGAGAGTAAGAATGAGGTTAATAGCGAGGAGCAAGGATCTACTAGCAGTGCTGTTGGTGATAAGACCCAGGACAATAAAGAGCAAAAGGAAAGTCTAACTACATCCTCTGAGGCTGAGAACGAGCAAAGCAATAATATAGATGAGGATAAGCAGGATAAGCAAGAGAAAGCTGGTGGTAATAGGGAGGAAAGCAGCAATGACCACAGTAATGATGCAGACACAGGGGAGGCACAAGAAGAGACTGAAAACAACAGCAACCCTGGCGAGACTCAGCCAGAGAACAAGAGAAAAGGAAGTGGAAATACTAGAAGCAGCACCAGGAACAGTAACCAGGAGGAAGATGTGACAAAATCAAAAGATGAGGCTCCCAAAGAGTTAGTAAACGAAGATACAAAAATTAATGGAGAGGTGAATGGAGATAATGGAAAGGAAGAAAGGCAAGCAGATCAGGGAACCAAGAATTCAGTTAATTGTGAAGATGCCACAGAAGCAAGAGATAAAGAGCAGGATGTTGCTAAAGATAACCAAGACAACAAAAGTGGTAATGAAAATGATTAGAGAAGAAATAGAAAAAGCAATTGTAAAAGTAAAATAAGCATCTGCAAAAAAAAGCAACAAAACGAAACAAAAAAAGGAATAAGACAAAATCAAAATAGAAACAAGACTCTAATAAAAGGAATTGTTGTAAGGTTTCCCTAGATGTTTTATTAACAAAAAAGTACTGTATAATTGTGAGGAGGTAAATTATTTCAATGACTAAATAATTTATACAGACACAGATAAACTAATAAAAGCTATAAGTGAAAAATTATTGTGACTATTAAAGAATACTTTTGACTCTTAAGGTGCTTTCTTGTTTCATGCAACAACCTGTTGAGACTATAGTTTGTTAATGATGATGGTGATATTTTTGTGAACATAGAGACTCCAATATGCGTCTAAAAAGTCAACATGATCTGATAAACTTGTAATGAGGCTGCATCCTTACTGTGCAGTCAGAATGTAAAATCCATTTATTTATTTATATGTATCTGTCTGTTACCAGAAAAAAAATAAAACTTAAAATACAAAGCACATTTGTTTGGGTCATGTTAATGTTTTATAAAGTTTGATTGGGGTTGTTTTAGCAAGTTGGTTTTCACTTTTGTCAGGACCAGGGAGAAGCTGGTGATTTTAGGTAAAGTTGACATTTTGGCAGTAGTCCTACTTCTTCAACATACCATTCCCTAAGTGCCAAGTGTCAGTATTATTGCCAGTTAATGTGACCCTCAGTATTTTGCTACCACCACTATGCACGACAGTTGGCATAGTTCTCAGATTTTAAGGCCTCACCCTGATTCCTCTAAAATTTGAAATTGATGAAGTCCCTTTGAGTGGTTTGGGGCCATCATTTTAGTTGTTTCCTCCTCATGTAAAATTTGTACAGCCCTTTCATGCCTTCATAGAATTTCTTTTGGTCCTCAGGTGTCTTTTAATTTTGACACTGAGGTTAGCTGGTGATTTTTAAACTTAATTTGATGAGAGGTAGAAAGAAAATCAGAATGATTGTTTTTGTTCCCTGCTTCAGTTTTCAAAACTATTTTAATACAGCGAATATCTTGAATGTAAAATGTGTATTTTTTAAGATGGTATGGAGAGCTGCAACCACCAGCAGATTAGGCAAAAAGAAGAAGAGGGCTCTCAGAAAAATGCAAGATTAAGTCAATAGTGAAGCCTGCAAAAAAATTTAACAATGTAAAAATAAAATGAACTCTTATTGCACAAACTCAACAAGGCGTGCAGTTGGACAGTCTAAATAAGAGATGTGCTTCGAAATGAAAACAGATGAAAGAAATGGGACTTTTTCTTTGGTTTTGTACATTTGTATTGGTTCAAAAGATGAAAGAGAAAAGAAACCTTATCCAAAAATGACTTCCAAAAATCTCATTAGTAGCTGCAATACAATACTTCATGATCACAAAACACTTTTCAGGTAGCCATAAAATGTCAGTAAAAAATGGCCATTGCTGTGAAAAGTGGAAAAAAACAATTGCAAGAGAAACAAATAGCAACTCTATTCTGACTATATAAATTCTTAGAAAACCTCTACATGTCCTCAACATAACCTTAGCAGACACACGCAGACATTTATCACCAATTAGGTGTGTTTCAGACGACTTGGCAGGTGAGTAAACACTCTCCCACTGCTTACTTCATTCAACATTTTTTCATAGTTCTACCGTAAAAGAAAGTGACATCAAGTCATAAAAAAATGTCTCCTATGGGCGAAACAATACCCTAATGTAAAGTATGATCTAATTGGATTTCTTTCATAGCTCCGCCACCCACTTATTCCTACAGATGTTCAAATTAAGATTTATGCAGTCAGTCTGTCTGTGAGTCACCATCCCATGGGACAATTGGAGACTGTGTGTGAAAACGAGGGTTAGGAAGAAGCAGAGGGCAAAAGACACAGAAACGCAGAGGAGGTGGAGGTGGGAGCGGGTGTGAGTTATAAGACCCGACTGGTGGAGGTGATGATGCTCAAGATGCTATTTCCGGAGTCCCCATCAATTCAATCTTATCGCTTCCCCAGGCCACTTACTCTCTCTCTCTCTCGCGCTGTGTATATGTGTGTGTGAGGGTGTGTGCGTGTGAATGTGAGTGTGTCTGTTTGCCTGCGTGGGTGTGTTAATAGGACTCTGTGCAGCACTCTGCCTGATTGATTATAATTCTGCGAGATGTAATGAAAGCTATGAGAAACACCCTTAAAAGTTGGGAGTGTTCCGGAAGATACATCCCCTTAAAACAATAGTTTCCTTCATTTCTCGGGGTATATTTAAATAAAAATAAACAATATATTTCAAAATAAATATGCCTCATTGGTGAAAATTAAAGTAAATATGACTAATCGCAGTCCTTCCTTACACTCTTAGCGTCAAAAGCTGCTGAGCATCCTACAAATAGGCCAAGTCGTAAAAATTGCATAGACCATTTAAGATTTGCAAGTTTACCACTTTCTAGACAAGATTCTCTTGCTTTAAATCTTTATAAGCATCTAACTTTGAGTCAGTAGGTAAAATGCTCACATTCCCATGTGGAGCCCTCTTTTCAACCCGTTTAGCTTAGCATTAGGTCATGCTCGGCAGGAGCTGCCCTTTCAGGTCCCCTGCCATTGACCATGTACAAGTATGGTAATGTTTCTGTGTTGCTCAGTAGTTGAAACTGTCTATCCGTGTCAGTGTAATTGCCAATATTTTCCAACATTTTGTAATCTTTAAACAGTTTCCTAAGCTTTTAAAACTTGTGGTATAGCATCCATCCATCTATCTTCCATCACGCTTATCCCTGTTGGGGTCACAAAGGGTGCTGGTATCTATCTCTAGCTGTCAACGGGCAAGAGGCAGGGTAGACCCAGAGTCAGATTCAAACCCAAGACCTTCTTGCTGCAAGGCAACAGCGCCACTGTGCAGCCCATAGTATAGCATGTTCAAAGAAAGGCATCAATAATCAAGTGAAGAGAGATAAATAAAATAATCATATTGCTTTGTTTAAACATAATGATCTGATGCTGTCAAAATGGTTCGAAGTTACATTTAGTCACACTTATTAAAATAAGTTGCAGCTGAAGCTATAGAGTGTTTATTTTTTATTTAATGAAAAAAACGAAAGACCAACACATCTTTATGAAATGTCCCGCAGTGCTCATCAGGCAATTGTTGCTAATTTAGGGGTCAAAGTGGATGCTGGACTAAAGTTAGAAAATCATATTAAAGCTGTTGTCAAATCTATTTTTTTTTCCATTTGAGGCAGCTGGTGAAGGTAAAGCCTATTCTCTCTCAGCAGCACTTTGCAACAGTAATCCATGCCTTCGTAACCACTCGGCTGGATTACTGTAATGCACTCTAAAAATGAGTCAGTGATTCGTGCATCTCTCAGCTGCAGAAAGTACACAATGCTGCTGGACATGTTTTAATTGGCACACAAAAGTTTTACCATATCTCCTCTATTTTAAACTCTCAGGTGCAGTTGCCTGTACATTTTAGGATTAATTTTAATTAGCTTTTATTTGCTTTGAAAGCTTTAAATACCCCTTCCCCACCATATCTATCTAAGCTGTCACATCCCTGTACACCCTCCTCTTCCCTCAGGTCAGCTGATCAGCTGCTTTTGAGTGTTCCACAGAAGAAAATTTAAGCTTAGAGGAGACCGTGCTTTTGCTGTAGTTGCTCCTAAGTTGTGGAATGGCCTTCCCCAGGTCATCAGACAGGCCTCTTCACTTTCTGATGTTAAACACCTTCTTAAAACCCATCTCTTCTCCTTGGACTTTGACACAGACCATCTGAGATGCTGACTTCTAAACTTGTTGAATTTATTTCATTACTAATTAGACTATTTATTTCCATTTTACTTTGTTTTAGAGATGCTATGATTGATCAGTTGTTTTAGCATAGTGCTGCTTTATTTATTCAGGCCTTATTGATTTTAATATTGGTTTAATAGTACCAAATGACTGCTGCTTGTTTACTCTGTGTACAACACTTTGGTCCTGTGGGTGTTTAAAGTGCTCTATAAATAATGGTGGTATTGTATGGTATGGTAAGTATGTGTACATATAAAAGGGATTTGACTCTGGGTAGTACAATGCTCATGTATGCTTACTTATACATTAACACAACAATGCAGTAATGAACATCAAACACAGTCTGCAGTATAGAAAATATATATTAACACACCAAAAACAAGCATACAAACTGAGAAAATAATGCAATGATGCAATGAGCAGAGTGCAAAAGATGCAGGAGTAAATATTATTGCCATTGTTAATATTATTATGTACACGGCTGAGGTGGAATGATGTACAGGTGTTCATACTCTTGTTACTGAAAAAATGCTTTATAACTTGCCTTGCCCTACACATAGTAACATATTGTCATGAGTAAGGTTTTTGTTTGTTTATTTTGGACTTTTCTAGACTCAGCTCTGTCCACTTTTCATCCACCAGTTATTATCCAAACAGCTCAGTCTCCCTCCAGCCACCACTCCAGATCAGCTCCACCTGCTGCCACTAATTACAGCCCACACTGCTCACCTGTTCACCTGTCTATATATACCTGCCTCAGTCAAATCATCCCTGCCAGAACTTCCCGTCTTGTCTTTTGTGATGTGCGCTACCTATACCAGATCCTGTGTTCTCAGCCAGCTGGACTCTTCTGATAAAAGTTGCCTCAGTCTACTTGTTTCCCCATGAGTTCCAGCCACTCGCTCTGCCCGTTCTGGTGGTTCCCCGGTCCACATTGCCTGCTTTGATCAGCTCCTGCCTTATTCACTGGTTTGGCCTGTCACTGCCTGCATCTCGTCAAGTCTCTGGTTTTGCTCGCCTGCCTCACCTGCCACTATTCAGCCCTTTCAATAAACCTTTTAAAATGTAATTCTGTGTCAGGCTGAATATCGGGTTCACCAGCATTATCCATTACACATACATGTTCATATACGTACAATATGACACAATGAACAGTAAACATGAGCAGCACTGACCTGTTTACCCTGTAGAGAAACTGCAGTGGGTGCAACAAGAGTCCTGTGATGTCCATCAGATGAGGCAACATCAGTCTCTCAAAGCTAATGTGCCTGTGTCTTCCGTCTCTGCGTCCGTTGCATTGGAATAAATCCCAAAGCAATTTCTAATAAAGTTTTCCACATATGTATCAAGGGGAGCATTTTAGCGAAAGCTGTAGTACTCCACTTGTGAAAGCAAAGCTGTTGGGCTTCCTCTTGACACTCAGACAACCATTCTGAGGGCTACACTGCCAGACAGGACATGTTAAAAAAGTGCTGAATACAAATTGTAAAAAATGTCTCTCCCCAGACATTAATCGATAAATGCAGCTACTTACTACAATTTTATTGTTAGACCTTGGATTTTGTTGTCCTATTTCTCTTCATCATTTTGTGCCTTTGTTAAACATGTGAGCCTTGGACTGTATGTTATAAAAGTTTGCATAAAGTGAAATACAAACAGTAAGTGGAGACTACTGGGGAGATTATCCACTCAGCGTCTCTCCTCTATCCACTTGTATATTATTAATGCTGCGCTTAACTTTTTTGCTTTGCTTTTATTATAAAACCACATAAATATCAGGCCTAATGAGTTTGTGTTTGTTTGAGCGCATGGCTTCTCCTCCCACACTCCAATAAGCTGAGGCAGGCTGCTCTCTCTGCGTGTGATTCTATTTACTGTTAAATACATTATTTTTCTTCACTTTTGTCTGCCAGTGATTTTACACATTTGTGAATACTAATATCCTGAATCAAAATTTATTTAAATACAGTCAAAGAAATCCAAAGCTGAATTTGTCGTCTTTTTTGTTGCAGACTGAGTTGACTGACTCAAATACAGATGTGTATTTCAATAAATTAGAATAGATTTTAAAGATAAATTTACAGTGGACTTACATTTTAAATAAATTCATTACAAAAAGCTATATACACTCAAGATCAAAATCTTGAGACCAGTTGAAAAATGTAAATTACATTTTGCTATGCTGAATTTTAAGAAAGTTCTAAGTAGAGCTTGAAAATGCAAAAAGAAGAATTTGGAACAAGAATCCAAAGGTTGTGAGCCGATAATTTATTGAAAACAACAATTTAACTCAAGTAAGCTGTTCACCAGCTAATCAAAAGTTTAAGACCACAGCTCAAGAAAAACAAAAAACAAGAAAAAAAAAAACCTCAGTAATGAGTAGTTCCACCGTTGTCGTTGATCCAACAGTACAAAATGCAAATCCATGCAATTTTCTAACTGGTCTTAAGATTTTGATCAGGAGTGTATCTAAAGTGTTTATTCCTGCTACTATTTTGATGATTTTTGTTTCCTGCTAATGAAAACCCAAAATGTATTCACAACACGTAGAATACTTAGAGCACCAGTGCAATAAAGGGATATATTGAATATAGAAATATCACCCTTGTTAAAAGTAGGAATAGTCAGTTAAGGCTCCCTTTGCATAAATGGCAGCATCAATAAAACATGGCATGGAGGCAATCAGTCTGTGGTATTCTTAAGAAAGTCCTGGTTGTTTTAAGAGGATTCTTCAGCTTTTCTAAAATGTGGGGTCTGATGTCTTTCACCCTTTTCTTGACATCACTCCAAAGGTTTTTTTATTGGTTTAGGTCAGGTCAGGTCAAGTAAACTGATACTATGGTCATTAAACCAGGTATTGGTTCTCCTTGTAGTTTCCGCTGCTGAAAATCCTACTGGAAAATTAAACCAGAACCTCCAGAAAGGTTCCCTTTAAAGGGAAGAATGAAGTGCTCCAATATTTTCTGGTCGACAGCTGCACTGACTTGTGACATGACAAGCAAATGATTTTGCTCTCCAAATCATCACTGGCAACAGAAACCTCACACTGGAACACAAGGAAGTTGCATCATGTGCCTCTAGACTCCTTAGCACGAGCAATACTATTCAAATGTTTTGTTTGGTTCAAGAGGTGCTGACCACAAGGAATGTGACAGCTGCAGTCCATGTCCTGGATGAATCTGGGCATGTTGACAGCACCTGCCCATATGCCCAAAACTCTAGAATGCCCTTTGCTTTTCAAACCTCCCAACACTACAGCTATCCCTGTAGATTGAACTAATTTCCTGCCACTTTTTCCATTCAAACAACTTTTCATTAATATTCTTGGATGGAGCACTGAGTGAAAAAACAGCTTTCAAAGAAGATTTCTTTTGTGATTTACCCGCCTAATGTAGGGTGAGAATAACAATGTATATAACATTCACATTTTGTGAGAAATTTAATGTTAGGTTGGCATTAAATATAAGTTATGATGATAACAAAAATTAAAACATATGCTTTATTTATGTATATACACATCACTCTGCGTGTAATGAGTTAAGTCAAGTTTATTTGTATAGCACATTTCACCAGCAAGGCAGTTCAAAGTGCTTTACATCATGAAAACATAAAAACACCATAACCCCATTGAAACAGTCACTGGTTGTGAGACCAGTAACAAACATTAAATTGTATCAGGTGAAAACATCAATACACCTCAAATATATTGGCCAATGTTCCTGGAATTATGGGCCAAATGCAACTCTAAACAGGTGGGTTTTCAATCTTGACTTAAAGAAACTCAGTGTTTTGGCTGATTTGCAGTTTTCGGGAAGTTTGTTCCAAATACTGCTTCTCTATGTTTGGTTCTGGTTCTAGGCGTGCAGAGTAGATCAGAACCAGAAGATGTGAGTGGTCTGGAGGGTTAATATATTAACAACAGGTCTTTAATATATTTTGGTGCTAAGCTGTTCAGTGATTTATCAAATAACAGAAGTATTTTAAAGTCTATTCCCTGAGCTACAGGGAGCCAGTGTAATGACTTTAGAACTGTGGTGATGTACTCTATCTTCCTGGTTTTAATGAGAATGCAAGCAGTATCTTTCTAGATCAATTGCAGTTGTCTAATTGATTTCTTTTTGGGTAGACCTGTGAAGACACTTTTGCAGTAATCAATGCGACAAAAGATAAACTCAAGGATGCGTTTCTCTAGATCTCATTGGGACATCAGTCCTTTAGTCCTAGAAATGTTCTTCAGGTGAGATAAGACTGACTTTGTAACTGTCTTTATATGTACTTGAAGGGTCTAATCACTAGTTTGTAGTTGTAATAACTGAAGCTGCGTGCTGACTCTAGTTTGTTCCTCTTTAGGTCCAGAGATAATAACTTTTTGTTCATCTGGAGAAAGTTTTGGCATGTCCATGCATTGATTTGTTCTAAGCATCTGTTCAGTTCATGAATGGGTTCAGAGACACTTGATGACATTGTAATGTAGAGCTGAGTATCATCTGCGTAGTTATGGCAACTAGTCTTGTTTCTTGTTATGCTTGGGAGCATATAGATATTGAATAGAGGGGTCCTAGCTTTAAAACTTGGGGTACCCCACATGTGACTTTTGTCTGCTCTGATGAGAAGTTACCTATTAACACAAAGAAGTCCCTGTTCTTTAGGTAGGATTTGAACCATTTGAGTGCTGTACCAGAGAGTCCGATCCAGATCTCCAGTCTGTTTAATAATATATCATGGTCAACAGTGTCAAATGCTGCACTGAGGTCCAACAAAAACGCATAAATACAATCTGTATTTATGCAAATACAGATGCCATTAAACACTTCGACGAGGGCGGTCTCAGTACTATGGTGAGCATAGAAACCGGACTGAAAAACATCAAAGCCGTAGGTCATTGTCTCTTTTTTTATCAGTGGCTTAATAACTGCTGTTTTTAAAGCCTGGAGAAAAACACTTGATGATATGGATGGATTTACTAATTGAATAAGGTCAACTTTAACATTAAGTCAACTTTATATACTGTTTGAATGTCAGTTTTTAAACTGAATTACTAAAATAAATGACCTTTTTTATGATGCAGTTATTTAGTGACATGTACTTGAAGGTATAAATCAGAACAGCACATTACACACCTTTTTCTGAGCTGTTAAAATTTGATTTTTATTGTATCCTTTGAAAAATAAGCATACTGCAGATACAGTAGACACCCATATATCTTGTTTTAATCCAATAGATGCCATTCTTATTATTGACTGGGATAAGTGGCTCTTACATCTGTACAGACGAGTCTGTATGGAGAAAATCAGAAGAAAATAGTTCAAAAATAAAAATAAATTAATAAAAACAAAACATATCTTGGGGTTTTGAAACATTAAGCTAACATACAACAGTACATCAGTTCATAATCAATCACTGATCAGTTACTAAGATTCAGACCACACCAGAGGGTTTATACATATCAATTTTTTTTTTAATAGCTCAGATTCTTCTCACCGCTCCGTGGTTCAGTAAGCCTCATAAGAATAGCTACTGTTACATATTGTTATGTCATTACCAACATGTATGTCTGAAACCAAATAACCTAAAAATTATTTGCTGCATTTTGTAGAAAGACTGCAGGTTGTATAAATGATAGTCAAAGGTCAACTTACATGAATATATGTGACCAGCAAAGCAATTCATCATATGATGCCTCTGCTTTAGTTGATAGTGACACTGTGAATGAGCTTGGCAGGATCTTGTCTACTAGCATTGTTCTGATCAGGTACAGTACAAACAATCTGTCCTATTAGTCATTTCATCCATAATTCAATAGACGGAACAAAAAGAATAACAGCAGTAAAAACAGAAACAACTTTAAAAGAGAGGATTTCAATTTGGTAATATATTTACAATAATACCAGATCTGTTCTCATAAACCACAGTAAGGTATGAATGATTTACCCTAATGACTTAATAAAAAAATAAAATAAAAAAAACACTCCTAACATTGAATCTCACACACAGCACATAGATAAAAAAAACACACTTTTGATGATATTTTGATATTTTCTGTTACTTTGTAATAGATATGATCAAGTACAGCTGGGTGTGATTGTATAACTTCCGATTTTGCAAGTGAAACCATTATTGGGCATATCTGAGTCACAGCAGCTCATCCTTTTCTGCTGTCAAATGCATGTTGTTGCTCATCAGCATCTGATCATCATCATCTAATTACCTATTATGCAACCTGCTTGTGGTGTTTGTCTCCCTGCAAGGCCTTTTTTACTTTAGTTTTCACAAATAAGGCCAGATTGTGAAAAGCTGCTAGCAATATTTAAATTCAGCATAGTATAAAATGAGCTATGACTTTGATGAATACATGGGTTTCTATATCCTTACATTTTGAATAGTAACAAAGAATGGGGAGGTTGGGGTAACCAAAAGTTCTAGTTATAGTGGATGACACTGGGATTTTTTATTTCTCCTTTTTTACCAAGCAATTCTGTTTTTCATGTTTTCTCTTGTGCAATATAGATTCTTTCTCTGTGCCTAAGCTCCGTGTATTGATCCTGTCTGAAGGTTTATTGAAGAAACAAGGTTAGAGGAGTAATAAGCCAGAGGAAAATGTCAATGTTCTTCCTATGAATTCTATTCCAATGTGCCTCTGTGCCAAATAGGAGTTTTCACTTTTCTCAGGGGTTTGAAATACTAGATCTGTGGTTTGTTGACAACTAGCACCGAAAAGAAGCATACGTAATCTAAAAAGGTATCACACTAATAGCCATATTAATTATCATAGCTTTCCTGTCGAGCTATGGATGAAATGAGCTGGTCTACTCCCTTCAGCCCCTCTTTCTCATTAACATCCTCTGTCATTGTGCAAAAAGTGAGTCACAGTCAAAAACAATGCAGTGTTGCTTTTGACTAGATGCTGCTTTTTCATTTGCTTCTGTGCCTTGTTTTCTGCATAAAGTCATCCTTGCTCTCCGAGTTGTTATCACTGTGGTTCAAATGATGACAGAACATTCTATTCAGCTGTGTTCACTGTGTAAAATTATGCTATAATATTAAAAATGGCTAATAAAGATGGCGAAGGAACAGTTGTCATGTAAGCCGACCTTTTCAAAAGATAATTTGCTCATATAGATGATGATAGAACACCCACATGTGCACTCACTCATACGCATTCTGCACTTCGATCAGTCCTGAGTCCAATATAACTTTATGTCTTTGTTTATTTGGGCATCGATCAGGTTTCGGGTTTTGTTGCCACAGGTTGTATGTTCTGAACTTTGGAGAGAGTTACAGGCACCTTTCCTTCCCCAGGAGTTGGTGCTCTCATTATTGATGAACCTGTGACACAAACAGTTCCTGCTAGTTAGTTGTTTTCATTAAAAATCCACATATGCCTTGTAAAAGTTTGTATTCATCAATCTCTTCATCATGTATGGCAGCTTACCAACAGTTGCATGGATATCAGCTAACCGCTCCTTAAATTTGTGCTGCAGGTATAGTTCCTCTTTGGAGTAGCTTTTGGCAAAGGCGGACATCAGAAGACCCACAGTCATTGAGGTGCCGCCCACACAGAACAGCACCGCACCAGTCAGCTTGCAGACATCCAGGGCATGGTTGAAACTGACTGCGTGGCTGTTCCAAAGCAGGTTTTTACTGTTAATTATGTTAAATATAGGTTTTCTTTATTTTTACACAACTGAAAAATAAACAGAATTAAATAACATTCCATATTTATTTCAGTTTAGATGGGAAAATAGCTGTAGAGTTTGCATTGATATTTTTCCAATCACAATAGTCATGCTGCATAGAAGAACCACGTATCTGGAACATGTTTCAGTTTTATCAGTGATTCTCAAAATCTATACCTCATCCCAGATTTGAACCAAATAACAAGTCAATCTGAACCCAGACTACACCTTATTTTTAGGACTTATTCAGCTGGGGCTCAACTGACAAACAAGGAAAGACCTCACCTCTGTGGCGTAAGCTGCTATAAAACCTTTCATTAAGATTCACAATGTTCAAAGCTAAAATCCCATTTAATCAATCGGGAGAACAACCCTTTCTGTCAGTTATGTAAACACATGGATTTGCAAAGGAATCATGTTATGTGGCAAATTATCAGCAAGTCATATAAAAACAGAGATGAAGCAAACAAATGCTAGCACGGCACCTTAACTAACCTCTCCCTGTGCAAAGATCACCAACAGAGCAAGATGTACATTTACTCAAGAGTTTTTGTAGCTGTATGTGTAGACTCAGATAATCCTTTAGAAATAAAAGATACAATTCTATGTGTTTCAGGGAAGGTTTTATGTCGCTTTTATAGTAGCTTTATAAAATACGTCCTTGAAACACTGTGGGAAATAAATATTGATTATTGATCTATTTAAAACAACACCCTTAACATGAAAATTGATTAGTGAGTTAGGTTGAGCACACTAACAATACTACTACAGGCCATTTAATGCTGCATATTGATGTTCTTTCAGTTCTGTTTTTTTTGTTTTTTATTTATTCCTGTGTTTAAAGAATGTCTCTTTATTCATGAGGCATTAGAAATAATTCACTTATTTAAGTCCAAGGTAAAGTTTCTTATAAAATAAGTACCAATTATACTTTCCTGCTAAAACTTAAAACTGTTTAGGGTTATATGCACTGTTCGCTCAAAGCTGCGCTCATGCATCTGGATTCAGCGCAAAACAAATCTATGCAGCTTAGATATAAAATCTACACTGATCTGTAAAAAAATATAAAAATATATAATATCTAAACTGACCTGTAAAAAAATACTAATAAACCAAGTTATTTTGTACAATTTTTCAATTCAGCTGAGATGCTGTTCCATGGTCCCACTCTGTGTGTGCCAGCTGATCGGAGCACATCACTGATTGATGGGTGGGCAGACTAGTTATGCAGGTTGCGGTGTGCGTCTTTGTTACTCCTACTGTATGTCATCTGTTTGTCTGGCTGTATTTTTGGGATCTGCTTATCTGAGATTGTAAGTGCCGCTTTTCAAACAATTTGTTTGGTTTTGAGCGTTACAAGTTGGTTTCTGGAGTGCTGTTGCTCCGCTGGCATTATCAGCTGCAGGTAGAGTCCTTTGCAGTGCACGGCTTCTGCTGGTTTCTTACCAGCTTTCTTGTTCTACCTTCTACCTTGTTTTTGAAAAGCAGCTCTATTTATACGTTTATTAATTTATAAGCGCATGCCTGAGGACTACAACAATATATATAAATGGCTTGTACTTGTATAGCACGCTTTATCAAGTCTGTCGACCCCAAAGCTCTTTACACTGGTATATCATTCACCCATTCACTCACACATTCACATCCTCATGGTGGTGAGCTACGTTGTAGCCCCAGCTGCCCTGGAGCAGACTGACAGAAAGAAGCTGCACAGTACTTGTGCTAAATGACATTTTAAAACATGTAAATAATTTAATCGCAATAAAATTTGGGCTCTGAAAGATGTACATGTCTCTTAGGTCATCCTTAGCAGGACCCCTACTCTAACATAAAACATACAACTCATAACAAAAATCTAAGATTTTTGTCTTTTTCATGTAATCAGGTTAAATCAGTTGCATCTAAACTAAATAATCTAAAACAAATTATTGCTATAATTTTAGTAAGCCATATAACTCTAGAAATCTGGTTTGGATCACTGAGCAAACCTTTTGTGAAACCCAGATCTATTTAGTTGCTATTAACTAATAATGATGGTTTTATGAGCTTTGTCTTAGTGATACACATAGATACCAGTTTTATACCTGTCGACAAAGAGGAGATCATCTTCACCAAATGCTTCAGTCTTAGTCGGTGTTGCGTAACCCACCAATACAACTATAAGGCCAGTAATGAGGATCAATGTGCCAAACGTGAGACAGACCTGCATGGAGGGATATAAATCAGTCAATAATGTGTGATGAAAATTTAATTTTTTTATTTCAAGGAAGTGTTCAAGTTAAAGGTTATTTCCATTTCAGTAGCTTATAATTTGTTTGTGAGAACCAAAAGTTAATCTTACCTTCCAGAGTAAAGAGCTCCACCTGCTTGGCGATCTCTGAATCTGAAAATCCTCATCACGCTCCCAAATTGAACCTGTGCACTCTTCATAGAACTGTAAGGAAGCAAAGAGTTTTTTGTTGTTTTTTTTTGCTTTGCCTTGCAGTTAAAACACGGAAAATAAAGCCATCACATTAAGATAATTCTAGCTTTGTTGCACGTTAGAGTTGAAAGGAATATTTTATATTGGGTTAAGACTTCCATAATGTAGTTTTTGGATCTACATATTTTTTTGTTCCATTACCTGGTGGAGGTAGGAGCGGACTCCATACTGTTGGTGGTTTCCGCTGGATTGAGCCTGCTCACTGTATTCCGACCCACATATCTCTGAGCACGAAGTCATCCTTCACACCTGTCTGCTGTAATGCACACATACAGACCTTGCATGAAATAAAGCTTAATTGTCAGCTATACTTCCTACTAGACCCATCCTACCAAACAAACACACACAGATTGTCCAGGTTTCACCCATGCATGTATGTAACATAAACTGAAGGCACTCTTCCCTCAGTACACTAAGTCCAACAATGCACTCCCCTTGTCTGATGTTATAAAACAATCTGGGGCATCTTTACCTTTATGTTCACTGGTGTTTCAACTGCACACATAGCATTACCTTCCTATTATATTGCTTCTCAAAAAATGCTGGCATCTAAATCCTTTGTATCTGCCATAAACACATGGATTCTTTGTGTTGATGTGTTTTTTCATTATTATTATAAAACATCCCTCTTCTGTACCCTGCTGTAGCACGAACAAAACACAAAGAGTGTTGAATAATTTATATCGTTCTTAAAATTGATGCACCTCTCAATCAGTTTGTAAGAAAGAATGGGCAATTTCCCCTTTATCAACTCTAATTGCTGATTGGCAGCCAAATACCAAAATAATTGTACCTTCTTTCCCACTGTTGAGTAAATGCATCAAAAGTATTTTAATACACACAGTGATTCTCCTTCAGTTCAGTTTAAAATAGTAATCAAAAAATGTTTGTGGGACATGCTTCGATGGCCATACCATTGTTATTTTGTTGAACTCAAAACTACTATAGTCATGATGAAAGGAAAATACACCCTCTTTTCTAGGGTTTTAATGTCTAAATTAAAATTCAATTTTAAATTGAATGCAATTTTATTTATATAGCACAAATTCACAGAACATGTCATCTCAAGGCATTTTACAAAGTCAAGTTCCATCGAATCATACAGATTGGTCAAAATGTTTGCTATCTAAGGAAACCCAGTAGATTGCATCAACTTTTGACAAGCAGCATTCACTCCTTATGAAAGAGCGTAGAGCCACAGTGGACAGTCATCTGCCTTGTCAATGGCTTTTCAGCAATCCTTCATAATGAGCATGCATGAAGCGACAGTGGAGAGGAAAACTTCCCTTTAACAGGAAGGAAAAACCTCCAGCAGAAGCAAGCTCAGTGAGAATGGCCATCTGCCTCAACTGACTGGGGATTAGAAAAGACAGAGCAGAGACACACAAAGCACAGAAACACACATTGATCCAGGAATCTTTTCTATGTTAGAGGGTAATGGTAGATCATCTGCTCCCCTGGATAGTGTCACAGCTAACAGAACACCAGACCAGGTGTACGTACTATGAAGAGAAAAAAGACAGAGAGAACATAAAGTTAAAAGTTTAAATAACAAAAAAAAGTTGAAGTAACAACAAATAATGCAAATTGGAGAACAGTAGGAGAACTCAGCAGAGTGAGAGAAATAGATATTGATGTCCTCCAGCAGCCCAAACCTATAGCAGTATAACTATAGAGATAGCTCAGGATAACCTATGCCACTCTAACTATGCGCTTTGTCATAAAGGAACATTTTAAGCCAAGTCTTAAAAGTAGACAGGGTGTGTGCCTCATGGACCAAAACTGGAAGTTGGTTTCACAGCAGAGGAGCCTGATAGCTAAACGATCTGCCTCCCATTCTATTTTTAATCTTCGAACCATGAGTAGACCTGCAGTCTGAGAGTGAAGAACTCTGTTAGGAATATATGGGATAATCAGAGCTCTGATATATGATGGAGCTTGATTATTAAGGGTTTTATACGCGAAGAGAATTTTAGATTCAGTTCTTGATTTAACAGGAAGCCGATGAAGGGAAGCTAAAATGGGAGAAATATGATTCCTCTTGTTGATTTTCATCAAAACTCTTGCTGCAGCAAGGCTTCGAACTGCATTTTGTGGACTTCCTGATAGTAAAGAATTACAATGTGATGGTGTATGGTGTATTTCTTAAACAAAGATGACAAAGCCAAAATGCAAAAGTTTGTGAACAATTGCATACATCTCAATAACTAATTATGTCAGTGATTGTTATGTTCAGCTAAATTAAAACAAAATACAAATAAATGTGTTTAGATGTGTTAACATCCTTTAAAGAAAACCTGAACACCCCTTAACCACAATCCTTAGGTCAAACCTCAAATAAACTTGACAATAGAATCAACAAAAGGTTAATTGGTACATGTTTGACATAGACAGACTTTGTTTAGCAAGTAAAAAGACATAAATAAAAATTAAAACATGCAGGTTTACACATTCCATTGAATAAACATCCAGATCAAATTGAAAACATCTAGTATTACATAACAAAGTACATCACAATTTGGAGTAGCATGATCAAGTGTTACTTTTGGGCATGACAGTACTGTTGTTTATCATGGTTGGTACAATTCCATTCAAATGTATTGTGAGCTATCGATAATAAGTGCTATATTTGGTAATTTACTATTTAAAATCTTTGTAAAATAAGCATGTGCCCTTTGACTGCTATTTGTCTTATGTGAATAAAAGTTATTGGATACATTTTTTTATTAATCATCTTTTTCCTTCATAGTACTGTTGATCTTATACAATCATTTACCCATAACAAAATATTACAACACAACTATTTCAAACAGCAAATGGATACCTATTATTTGTTCTGCATGTAATATTTGAACAATGAACATTTATTTCTCACACATTAACCTCATTCGTTTTTTTGTGTTGTTTTTTTTTTCTTTTTTGCTATCATTAGTCAACATTTATATCCAAGTTTTGAGAGTAATTGTTAGCCGCTGGATATGTTGAACCACAGTATATGAAGGGAAACATAGAGCTTTTTTTCTTGTAAAATTGCTTCAGAAGAAAAAAGAGCTAATGGTATTAAAGAAGTGATGTTGTTACACCTCACAAGGACTGTGGCTTAGCATTTATTCTGCATCACCAAGAAAGGTTATTTAAATAAAGTAGATTGAATAGTTTGCAGCAAGTTTAGATCAAAAATACATTTGCAAGGGATCAGCTGAGGATGTACCTTCCAATATATGAGAACGCTAGTGTCCATAATGAAAGCATTACTGTTTAATTTATATGTGCTTTTTACGCTCATGAGCATCTTTCCCTGCACAGTTCTAGCAGAACCAAACCAACTGCACATGTGAGGCACACCATCCTCAGCGTAACAGTGAAAACTGAGGGCTTTCCACTGCTATGCTGTAGATGCTGTTACTATGAAGTCACGATGTGGGAATAATTATATCGTTTCTAAGTATATTCACTCTCTGTTCATTTTACGTACTTAAAGTGCTTTTAAAATGGAACTGTTGGTTTAGGAAGACCATCCGGAGATTATTTGTTTTGTTTTTTTTTTCTTCTCCCGTTTTTTGACACGTTACTTCCTCTAGACGTTAGAGTACAAAACGTACCAAAACATGTAGCTGAGGGGGGGTTAACCAAAACAATTCTGAATAATTTTCTCTTCCTCTACGCCAAGAAAAGAAGAAGTGATAAATAAATAACCTTAAAGCAATTACAAACTAGCAATGACGTCTGTTCCGAAACGCTGGTAGCCATGCCTTCCACTAAGCTGTGTGTAGCACATAACCTGGAGCTGTCTGTAGTGCTGACCGCCATTATCTCCGAACAGCCCCCAGCACAGCAGGAAAACATACAGACGTAATGTGTGACGCCAGACTGAAAACAGACCTCAGCGATCCCCCGCCCCGCCGAGGAGATGCAAACAGAGACACGGCACGCTTTTCAATTAAACTCATAAAAGCTGAACTTTGCATCAAACTAAGTACGACTGTGTCTGATGCGCCCGGGGACAATTTCTCTGTCCAATCCATTAGATCTGCAGCTAAAGCCGTATGGTCGAAGTTTTTTTTGTTAATTTGATTACAGACCAACACCCGAAACCCCTGCGAGGAGAGATAGTGCAATCGGCTCGATCTTAACACAAAGTTTGAAGCAGCACCAGGTCTGCATTTGTGTCCAGAGTAAAGCCACTTCCAGAACTGCGAGGCGATTCGTTGCGATGTGCAATCAGCACACTGCGGGCGGGATCTTTTGACTTCTATTCCAAAAAGCAAACTGTCCAACCCTGCGCTTATACTGCCATACACAGAAAACCAGACGATTAAAAAAAAATCAAATTTACCTTTCATTACCAGCTCGGAGAGTGATCGCTCGCTGCTGTTTCCTCAGCCGTGTCCCATCACTCCACAGTCACCCCCCTTCTCTCCCTCCCTTACTTTCCGTCGATGATTCAGATTTTCACGCTGTCTACTGCGCAGGCGTGACCTCCATGACAACATATGATTCATCAGTGAATATAAATAACCAGGCGGGAGTGTTGGGAGGAAAAGCAGAGACGAATGACTTTTATGAATGAACGTTTTGATAGATAGATAGATAGATAGATAGATAGATAGATAGATAGATAGATAGATAGATAGATAGATAGATAGATAGATAGATAGATAGATAGATAGATAGATAGATAGATAGATAGATAGATAGATAGATAGATAGATAGATAGATAGATAGATAGATAGATACTATTTTTACCTTTGTCAGTGACGTGTATGCTAGTCACTGTCTCCAAAGGTATGACCTAGAAAACTCAGAAACAGATTTAACGACTCAGATAATATTGTAAACAAATTTTTGAAGTTTTTTTTGCTGTCGTTCTGTGAATAAATAACAGAAAGAGTGAAAAAATTAAAGAAAGGGAGTCCACTACAATGCCAACAACAAATGACTACATTTCTTCTAATGATGTGTTTAAGTATAAGACTAATATTTGTTCCATGGATCCATGAACAAAAAATACTCTATCTACAAAATATGCCATTAAAATACAAATAATACAATTTTATAGTAAAATGACAAATAATCATACCCTGTTACACTTGTTCACTTACAATTTACAGAAACTACAAAAATACAAGATTCTGAAGTAAGATATGGGTACTGTTCAACTGCAACAATAAACCTTTTTTCAACTTCTTAATACATTTTGTAATCAATTATGTCATCAACATTAGAGAATTGAAATTTAATTTCTTCCTTGGGTGGGTTGTATATATTTGTTCTAAGTTACAAGGGCTGTGAGGGTTATATAGTGACTTTCAATTAGGCTTCATGACAACTGTTAAAATCATTTTGAATTGCAAGCTAATGTACAGCATGTTTGTGCCAGACGGTCTGTCATTGTTGGATCCAGCTGACATTGACATTCTATTTCTGCAGTTGTCCAGTATGTTAGTGTTGGACCGGCGGCAACATTTATTTGAGAAGAAATACTTCGTAAGTTATGCTGTCACTAGGTTTTAAGTCAGTGTTAGTGTTGGCATAGATAATACATATTTATTAATGCATAATTGGAATCCTGATAAATTAATGTTAGTAGGGAACTCCAGAAGAAGAAAAAATGAATAAAAATATACAGTTATGGGTGTGAACAAATATGAAACCAGTTAATTTATTATTTTATTTATTTATTTGTTTTTCTTTTTACAATGTTTAATTTGTTTTCAACAGAGTTATGGGATTTTTGTGTATTTTACAATAAGTCACTAATTGCATTGTTTAATGATACATAATTTAATTATATTTTACACACTAAGATATTCCCCTAATGTACAAACAAAGTAGTAAAACAAACAAATTGTGCTATCATGAGAAGTGGATGAAAATTTATTCTCTAAAACTACGTACCACCCTTTAGCAGGAGCGGTTCTAGACAGGGGCCAACAGGGGCCTGTGCCCCTGTAGAACTGGTCCTGGCCCCTGTTATGGCCCCTGTACTAAAAACATGATATTAAATTTTTTAGGATGATAAATGCTGACAAAGATATCATGACTGACTGGTCATCTGGATCACATGTATTTTTTTCGTTTATGTTTTTACCCAATAATAAAATAACAAAAATTTTTTTAAATAAATATAAAAAAATAACAATAATTCAAAATTAAGCTGTTTCACGTTAAGCTCCTGCTGTATTGAGAAAAGATCAGGGGTCTGCAACCTGCAGTTCCAGAGCCACAATTGGCTCTTTGGCTTACTTAATATTTTAAACTATGAAATATTGACCTGTTAAGTTTTTTTCCCCCCCAATCTTTTGTTCTGTGCCCCTGTGAAAAAACACTGGCCCCACCCTGGCCCCCCTGCTAAATTTGGTCTAGAACCCACTGCCCTTTAGCTTTATAAAGGTGTATAAAAATGAATGGAAGTTCATGTGTATGGTTGAGCAAAATATTACATTTCCTGGTCCTGGTATGCATGAAGTAGATAATAATTTTTAAAAAAAATGATGAGTCGCGTGGTTTCTGTTTACAGTTGATGCACACAATGAACCTATGACAGCCTTTTCTAATACTTGCTGTTGATTCATTCCATTAAAATAAATTCATATTTGTTGTCAAAAATACATGATATATGATATATGTGTTAGATGCAGTTGGGAACAGCATGTTTACTGATAGGCAGTTATTTGCTATCATTACAAGACATGTTCCTACAGTACTACATCTCAACAGACCAAAGCACTTCCCTGTGCAGAAAAGGTTCTGCTATCGCTCTCCGTCAGTGTCTCTCTCTGTGTACAAGCTGCGCTACTCTGTGCAGAGAGGCGGTTTCTATGGCGACGTGTAAAGGTCACCTTCAGGAAGTTCTCTGTGAACGTGTGCAGAATGCCATTGCGATAATCTGGCTTCCTGCAATGACTGATAACATACCGCTGGTCATTAGAGAGAAAGACAGCGATGAGATGGGGGGGGATTGGGAAGGATATCAGTTATTGCAAGGAAACAATAAAAAACATTGTAATAATAGTATATTATGCTCTTACACTTTGTGTGTCTCTGTGATCTAAATCGTTTTGGCTGAAACAGCAATGTTAATCCTACATGCTCTAAAGGTGAACACTGTGGTAAATATTTAATTTAACTATCTAGAAAAATACCCAACAGTTACTACATTTAAAAAAATATGTTAACAAATGTGGTCAAACTTTCAGACATTTTTTTCTTAAATAGAAAATAACCAGGATTGACTGACAAACAGGGCAAATATAGTTGGCTGCACACAAGACACTGTGACCTACGCTGTGACCTACAGGAGTATACAACTATGATGTGATTGCTAAGTTTATTAATAGTGTTAAAGGACAAGGAAATCGGTTATCATCCATCCATTTTCTAACACATCTATCCCTTGTGGGGTCGCGAGGGGTGCTGGTGCCTATCTCCAGCTGTCTATGGACAAGAGGCGGGCTACACCCTGGACAAGTCGCCAGTCTATTGCAGGGAAATATGTTATATCAAATGCAAATTAGAATGAAGAAAAAAAAGTCTGCAGGTGCATGGGCAAACATTGTGTCAGTATGCCATGATATTAAATGAAGGGAAGATTTCTCAGTACATTTTAAAATTAATTTAATTATATATACACTGACAAAACTTAAACATAATCCTAAATGGAGACTCCAAATGATAATTTCCTTTTCTTAGGTACAAACAATATCCAAAACAACCTGACCCTACATGAAAAAGTGGTAGCCCCTCTTCTTAAATTAAGAGTTTTTTGAAAGCTGGTTTTGACAAGCCACAACAAGGCCTGATAAGTGGCAGACATGTAGAATCTGTAAATGGCTGAAATAGAATAGATAGAACAACATGAAGTAAGCGAAAAAAATCCCAAAAAGTAACACATCATATACTGATCTAAAAATAGACAACATAAAACAGATGAGATACAAGATAAGTCCTTGTCAGTTTGTTAAAGGTTTTGAAGTTATTTCCAAGGCTCCTGCAAACTACAACAAGGGGCATCCACAAGTGGAGAAAATATTAAAAGTCGCCGATCTTACCAGGAATAGCGAGCCTGTAAAAATTACACTAAGAGTGCTTAATCAACTAAATCAAAAAGTCACAAAAGAATGCAGAAAAACATCTAAAAGCTATAGGCATCACTCAGCTAAGGTCAGAATGAATGAGAATGGGCAAAAAGATCCATTTGTTTGAAACTGAAAGATTAACCTGTGCCAAAACAGCAGATGCAAAGGAAATGTGTAAAGGGGTAAATCCTTGTTCACACTAAAGCTTACTTGTAAAGGCACTTTGGGACAAAGACAAATGTAAGACAAAGTGCATAGGTTTAAATTGTTCACACTAGAAAAAATAAGTGAACACAAAAAAATTATCAAAAAATTATCAAATATATAATGATAGAGGATACATGACTGAGATAAATTACATTTAGTGAAGAAGCACTGGAAATAAGTTTAAGATAGAAAGAAAAAAGTAGATTTGACTTTAAAGGACAACTTCTAAAGTCCATTCTAGTGAAGGAAAACAGTACCTGTGGTGAGTAAAGATAACCACATCATGTTCAGTAATTCAGAGATGAAAGGTTCACTTTTCATGCAAAAATATTGTGAAAGAGAATAACAAACTTTCTTAGAAACACTGATTAAACATTAATAATACAAAATATTCAATGTTTATTGTGATACTGTTGAGAATAAGAATCATTTATACATTTTTTAAAGAGCCTTACTTGCTCTAATTAAACCATTGTGTGAACTATCTTTAGTAATAACTCTCTGCTAACAAGACTGACCTCTACTGGACTTGATGGGATCTACACAGAGAGAACGTCTATTGAATTTGTTAAGCCCCAGCCCACATACACTAATTTAATTGTTGTAGTAATTTACCACGCTCTTCTCTCAGCAGTATATTTCTGGAGTGTAGATTCACTGAAATGTGTGCCGCTATTATCCTGTATTTTAAAATTTTCAAGTGTTTGTTTTTGTAAATCACTACATAAGGTAATTTCTACAGTACATGTTTGATGCACTTGCAAAGGAACGTTGCTGATGCACTTGCGAAATAAATCAAAGACAAAATGCCACATGTAGGGTATCGTTTGATAAAAGGTACAAGGACATCATGTGAGATGAGACAGAGTCAAAGCCTAAATGCGCTGAGTAGACTGCATTGCAATATTGTCTATAATTCACAATGCTTTTCCTGGAAAACATATTCAGTGCTTTGTCCAAGTTTTATGTTTGTGCCTTAGTTTTTATATGTTATTACAAGAAGTAAACTGTGAAAAGCAAATAACAGATGGACTCATTTTAAGAGTTCACCTCAAAATGAACCTTTTATATGATTTCATCTCAAGATTTGGAACACTGATATCAGTTTTTTGTGACATTTCTCAAATGCCAAAGATGGCTTGACAAATTATGTACCTATAAGCAGACATAATGTGTGCCTCTCACCCCACCTTGGTTACATTTCATGAAGGATTAGGGGAAGGATCACCAGGTCCATCCATCTCACGAGTCTTACCTTTAGCATCGTTGATCATCTGTCATCCTATTGATCCCTCTATCATTCTGTCAAACTAGAGCTGGGAGCTTGGACTTTCCACTTGGACTTAGATCATTCTTTATTCCATCAATCACTGGCTGGGGGGGAGTCAAAATTTGGCAAGACCAATATTTTTTGTGGAATGGAACAAAGCTGTCACAGGTGAAGCAGCATACACATTGACGTGTAGCAACATTTAAAAAAAACTCTCAAAGAGGGGCTGTTTGAAAGACACTGGAAAATTTGTTTTTGCTTTACATGTATTTTAGCAAATGACGATGAATTATGGCAGAATGGAGCAGTTGATGCATAGAATGATTGTTTCAGTGTCCACAGTAATGCTGGTCAGTAATGAACTAAAAAGAGCTGAGCTAAAAAAAAAAAGAACATGTGTTGATTTCCTGTATTGACAACATTCCAACCCTCACCTTTGTCATGATTGTTGTTTTTGAGGATGCTAATGGCAGCAAGAGAAATGGATGTGCATGACTGACTGAAGGTCAAATAATTAAAAAAAAATAATAACAGCACAGAAGGACCCAAACAGGAACCAGGAAATGGGCAACTCCATAATCCAGCAGAGAATGACAGAAACTGAAAGACTTAAATACTGCGGAGGGTGATTACTGAACAAGGAGCAGGTGGTTCATTAGAAAAAGGATGCAGCTGCAAAGGAAGGCAAGTAACTGAAGTTGAACAGAGGAAATGGGAGAAACGGCTGATAGAACACAGAGGGAACTGGGGAAGCAAAGACAGAAACACGTATACAGTACAAAGCCAAAACAGGGCACAACCTGACATTAGAAATAGCTTTCAAACCAAAAGGGGACAAAGAAATAAACAACCAAGAGCTAGAGGAAACATGAATTAAATAAACAAAGCTCATAGAAAAGTTTCAAAATTAATCATGGACTAAGATCTACAGAGAGGCCAACTTAAGACTGCAGCTCACAGCAGAAATTAAATATAAGAGAAAAAAAAACATGAGGAATCTTAAAATTAGAGAATGAGCAAAAATAATGAAAGCAAAGAAGGGAAATACCCAAATAAAGCAAACACAAAACCAAAGTCCCAAAAACTATGACAAACTATGGCGGTGGTCCTCAAATCTGGTCCTCAAAGGCCGGTGTCCTGCAACTTTTACAGGACACTGGATGGCTCCAGGGTCTCATTATCATGCCTCCTGGGAGCCTCCTTTTGGAGTATATGTATGTCCTTTTTGTGTTTGTTTAACAGGAATAAGGCCCAAGGGAAGACCCAGAACTTGCTGGAAGGACCATATATCCCTTCTGGGTCAGGAACATTTTGTCATCTTCCAGAACGAGCTGGAGATTCTTGCAGAAGATATAGATGTCTTGGTTTCCTTCCTGGACAGTTACTCCGATGACCAGATTAATCCAAGAGTCCAAGCAATGGAGAGTTAAGATCTTAGAATACTGACAACTTCTTGGGTATTTCCTCATATTTCATCAGTACTATTTTAGTAAACCCCTGCTGATACAGATAACATGTGCTCAGCTGTTGTCAGGCAACTAGCACAACATTTTAATTTAATCATGATAGTCTGAACATTTTCATCCACATATTTGTGGTGATGCTAATGAATTACAGCCTCTCAATCAACTTTCTTCATCCTTTATTTATTTTAGAGAATTATATTTTCCCTGACTGGGTCTTAAAAAGTAATAGTCTATTAAAACTTGTTTTAAAGTTTTGTATCATCAGGTTTTAAAGCTCCTACCACAACCGTGCAGAGCTATGGACACATGTTTCGAAATCGACAGCTACTTCTACATTTACATTGCTCTGCATCGAAGCGTGACGCCAAGAGGTCATTATTCATCATTCTATGAGGATTGATTTTAGTTGCTGTAATAGTCTCTGCTTAGCTCTGCGGGCAAGACATCACTTATGAGAGGTTCACAGTTATTAATCATCATGCACCCCACAGATGTCCTTTCACGGTGATTCTAAAGGCCTCTACCCAAGATTGTGACTGTTAGGAAAACCTCAGATGAATTAGGGTTCAGAGAGATTCCATGTGGCATATTAAGGAGTTTTGAAGACATAACTAAAGATAACTACAGCTTGTTAAACTGCGTCGCATTCCTAATGTCTCCGGTACTGCTGTGAAGACCTCTAGGGTTATTTTAGACCAAGAATTCTCACATAACCCAAGAGCCACCTTCATAGTGAAACCAAGGGCTGTCTTCTTATGTAATATTGTTGAAATTTAAAACAACCTAAAAGTTATGAAGAAAAACAAGACAACACATATTTTCCTTTGCAGATGGACATTTATTTCTGTTTGAATATCAACAAAGAAAATTCAAACCCTCTTATTTCCAAAATGTGCCAGAAAGAGTTCTAATGGATATTAGCAACAAAAGTCATAACTATAAATAGGTTACAAAAATAAACTGTTACCTGCTGTAAGTTATTGAGACTAAAAGTGTCTTTTGTAAAGCTAAGCTGCAAGTCAGTCAGTCAGACTTTTGTGCTATTTGCTTGTTTGAATCCTTTATTTAAGCCTGCCAGTTTATTTGCTTTTCCCTTTCACGTTCATATCAGAAAAAGTTCTGAAGCAATTTATCGTGATCTAACTTTGTATGTCAGAAGAACCTGTCATTTCCACAGTGGTGTATGGACTCTTTATATCCTTTGTATCGGTGTGTCTCTAGGGTTAAAACCATGGATGTACAAGTGTGCAGACAAGGCAGCTGGTAAACAAATGTCACCACGTGGCAACAGCCAATCACACTTCACTTCTGGCCGCACCAAGCTCTCCAATTACAGAAGCTTGCTCTGCCAAAAAGCTCCCTTTTCTTCCCCCCAGCCGATAGGATCACTGGGTTGTATCCTCTGACAAACACACACACACACACACACACACACATACACACAGAAAAATGCCTCTCACCATGGCTCTCTTCTCATGGTGCACCTGCCTCCCTGCTCTCCAGGCCAGCTCAACTCCTATCAAAGGAGCTGAGCTCCTTTCTTCCCAAAAGCTAATCCAACACCTGTCTCCAGGCTTTATAGTAGGAATAGAGGGCTGTGCAGAGTGTGGGTGCGAATGCATTGGCTCAGTGTGAGTATAGGAGACTGAAGAAAGTGAGTGTGTTTTTTGAGAGACGTAGGCTGCTTGTGTCTTTGAGAGATCAAGAACAAAAAAGAAATAGTCTGTGCGTGGCTCTTTTGTTTGAGGATTTGAGAAAAAGACATACTGTATGGGGACTATCTGGCAAGCAGCATTCTTTTTTACCAGTAATGGAGCATCAAAAGACATTTGGGGAATAGCTGGGGTTTTATTTTTCTGGGGTCAGATTAGCAGTAATACAGAGACCAAGTGAGCTCTCCTTTTATTGTGATTATTACCCACTGAACGTCTGAAAAGCACACCGTGCTCCTTTAAATGCAACAAATTCAGCTGCAGAGAGAACCATTTTTTTTTACAAGCATTTATTGTTGTACATAATGCATAATGAAGCAGACTCTAAATGTTACAGTCTTTCCTTTGATCCGTATTAAAGGGGCTTTGTTTGTCACATGGTTCAGTTACCATTCGGTTTTAGCCCCGGGCTTGTTTCTGTCTCATCTTGTGTTGGAGCCCCTCTGAGTCATGTTACTTCTTATGTCATGTGGGAACCCAGCTGTAATGAGTCCTGACCCATAACTCCAACAAACATGATGGTATAGCATACAAAACACAGCTGATGTTTTGGTTGTTGTTGCTCTGTTTAACAAAAAACAAACAAAAATGTGCAATATTTTGCCATCTTTTACAGGCTTTAATTTAACAGGACAACTCACATCAGGACTTCTGACGATTTGCCTCGAGCAGCAGGGGTCTCTCAAATTGGAAATTGGAGGTGGAATAAATCTAAGATTGCTTCTCCCTTTAGAGCTCCAAAAAAGGCCTGCAGGGGAGATATTAGAGGAAAGGCTGGGGAGGGGAAGCGGAGAGATGGGAGGCAAGAGGATAGAGAAAGACTGGAAGAACCAGAAATGGATATAAACACGCCATATGGGGGAAAACTAAAAGAAGAGGAAGATTTGATATTAATGGAGCTTTAATTACATCAGCGATTTAGGTTTGAAAGAGTAATTTTACCCGCAAAGGGCAATGCATCAATGTGAAAACATGTGCAAGTCAGAATGAAAAATGCCATTGATTTTTCTGAAAGAGACATATGTTCAGGGGATTTTATAGTGCACTTTTTGCTACAAAGGTTATTGGTTATAAATGACTCAATAAATTTAACTGATGTATGCCCAGGTCTCATTGATATTGCTATAAGTGAGAAAAAAAAGAAAAAGAAAAAAAGGAAAATTCAAGGGTTGCAACTGTTCAGTGGCAGTGCTTTCAAAATCACAGCAGCCTTAAGTATAAGCAAAGTTTGCTTCTGCTTAGGGTCTCTGGCTGGCCCCCATGAAAACCGCTGACAAGTGCTCTATACACACACACATACTATGAGCAATCGTAATAGCTTGAATGTTGTGTTTTAAAGGTCATAAAGGTCATTATTTTATTAATAACTTCTGTTGGTTGAATCTGAGCTGTGACACATTTATTCACACACTACCTTTCAAATATAAGGCTTATTACATCTCTTAATCTTAATTTATGTGATATGACAGAATTAACTTTTTATGAAAAAAAAGAACATGAGGGAAGTCAAGGATTAAAACCACACACACACACACACACACACACACACACACACACACACACGATATAACATAAATATGATATATCATATCATATAGGAGTCAGCATTTCTGTATTACAAAGTTTTTACTGGTCTAATACTCTTAAATGCTGTCTTTCCACTAGGTATAAGCGGAGAATCATCATAATCAACAGAAATAAAGGCTTGCATATTTTATGTATTAGACAGAAATCCTGCTCTTAAACTTTACACATGCCAGGCCAAAAGCACAGGATGTTCAAATTAATGCCCTTACAGCCCTGAGGGATGTAGATCCTGCTGGTGGGGAATCCTGGACTATTTAGCAGTTCCAAGGGTAACGGGGTTAGGTATCAATGACTTTGTAAATTTCCTCTTTATACACACTTAACAGTTTGCTTTGTCGAAATAGCACTTATGGTATAAATTCCTCAAAGTAAGATAAAGCTGACCTTAATATTCTTCAAAAAGAGAAACCTTAAGAGGATGACTTAAAATAAACCTGCACATTTTAGATTAATTCATCAATTAAGGAATTTTCATATGTAAACTTTGCTAACTATGCAGTTCCCTTGACATATGCCAAATCCAATGAGAAAAAAATTAATCCCTGGATGCAGACTCATCCCCTGTAGCAGTTGAGTCTTTACAATGTGCATCGAGAGATGATGAGACACTTTCATCTGCTCCTACGAGGATTATTATTGAAGAACATTAACAGACCGCCTCCGTTTGAGACAAGCTTTCTTGCTTTTGGCAGCATTTCATATTTAACTGCTGAAACATTGGGTGACATAATTATCATGATCTAACTATATGATTAAAATGTATTAAAGGAATTTAGTTTATTTAAAATTGATTTGGACTAAAAGGGATTCCATATAGAAGTCATGAACTGGACCTGTTTTTCTTATAAAAGCCTGTATATAAAACCAAATCAGATTAGATTAATAATTCATTCATATTTCATTTTATTTACTTGAGATGTTCTTTTTAAAAACTTTGCATCACACCTCTTTTTAGTTCTTACTATACTTATGAAATATGAAAGACCACAATCCTGTCTGCTGTCAGACAGTATTTGTTATAAGTCATACAGCCTCATTTCTACATAACACCGCATAATATTAATAGAATATCAGGAACTATCCATTCATCTGTCCATCCATCTTCTAACACGTCTATCCCTATTGGGGTCACGAGGGGTGCTGGTGCCTATCTCCAGCTGTCAATGGGCAAGAGGCGGGGTACACCTGGACAGGTCGCCAGTCTATTGCAGTATTAGGAACTAGTCTAAAGTTATTATCAATTGCCAGAATGGTTACTAAAGATCCCCTGAATGGATATAAACTAACACAAAACATTCCTTGCCAGACAGCATATGTACAGCAGCAACCCCATTAATTAGAGTCTATCTTTATAGTAAAACAGACAGCGCTATATACTAAGAGTCCCTCTGTAAGAAACTTGACACAAGAACTGACTCTTAATAAAAAGTGAGCAGGTGGTCTTATGGAGCCATGTTTGCTAATGAGCTAAAAAAAAACTGGTCATGATTTAATGTCATTATCATTTTTAAAAGACGGGAGCTGACACTTATTACTCATGCTTTAGAATAGAATAGAATAGAATAGAATAGAATAGATGAGCTCTGTGTGCATGTGTTGGTTCTATGCTGGTTCTATGTTGGTTCCATGCTCCAGCTTCCTTCCTCAGTAGGTATGAGACTGTGTGTATGTGTGCTCAGTTGTTTATCCAGTGTGTCCCTGTAGTGAACTGGCACCATGCCCAGACTGTACAGCGCCTCCTGCCCAATAACCGCTCCTCACCCTATCTCCAAGGCTTTTATCAGACCATCCCTACGCTGGAAGCTAATTTCAGCAACTTGTATTTGGGATCTTATTTTTTTTTTTTTTGTTAATGATCTAATCCTCATAACCACAGGTGAGGTTCAGAACAAGTGGAAAATCAAGAGCTTTGATTTATGGTCCAGCTCTTTCTTCGCCACAGCAGACAGTGGCACTGCTCACGTTACTCCAGACAAAACCCCAATCTTTCCATCTCCTGGTCCATCTTACGTGAACAAGACACCGCTTGAGGCAGAGAATAACCTCCAGAGGAAGCGCTACACCCTTTGTCTGGTCGAGAGCCATGGCCTCAGTCTGACTCTCATCCACGTCCACCTCACACTCAGCTGTAAACTGCTCCTGTGCATGCTGAAGGTCACCTGAAGAAGCCAAACAAAAGACATTTGCAAAACCCAAAGATTACACCAAGAGGTTTCCAAATCATACACCCGTCTGTCCACTACTATGCCGGGATTATTGACAAGGGGCAGTCCTGGTGGATTCCAACCTGCGCTGGAATCAAGCTGGATTTGACTAGAATGCGGACACAACTCTTATTTTGAACATACAAAGATTGGATAGCCCTTAAAAGCCACCCAGGCACCCTATACTCCCGCAGCACCCCTTACAAAATACCTATTCAGCTAATCTGTCATAATATAATATAATTTGATCACCTGAATCCAGGTGCTTTGTGCACCGGTGTAAATAAGACAAAACCTTTGTCATCATGGAAACCAAACAAAATTTTCTTAACCTTGTCTTCTGGTTTTCCCTAAAAAAGAAGTAAATTGTAAGAGTAATAATCAGCTTTTTTTCTTTTTTAATGATACTTACACATACTTAAGTCACAAAAGCAGGTTCCTTGAAATTCTCAAGCTTTATGCCCCACAGTCATGTTTTCCTGAGTGCCTTGGAAAGAATACATACTCACTTTTTGATCACAGCGACATTATAATTGTGTCGTTTTGCACTGGTAAACAATCGCCAGTGGAAGCTTGATGACAAAGGAAAACTGCGTGCCTTCTCACACTCATTCCCAAGTTCTTCCACACCTCCCACTACCACACACACACACACACACACACACACACACACACACACACACACACACACACACTCTAGGCAAGCTGTTAAAATCATATCAGCAGTCGCTGACTGGATTAGCATATCTCAGTGAGATAAAGAAGCAGACGATGGTTACTTAACTTCGACTTAGTGTTCCCCATCTGCCTCTTTCTGTCACTTCCTTCTGCTGTCTGACTGCCTTTGTCATTCTTTTCCCTGCATATCTGTAACGCTTTTTATTCGTGCCCTCGCTGGGTCTGTTTCATTGCATGAATATCTCTGTTAATGTTTGTCTTTCCCTCTCTGCCTTTCTGTGCTATAGTGCTTGTCTCCACTCTATTTTTAGGAGACAGTAACCACAGAAAAAGCACATTTGATCAAAAATAAATTTCCTATCTTAGTGTGTCTATCATCAGGCTTGTGGATAATCTGTTTTGGCATTAAAAAGTCCTGGCTGTCAAATGCATAAATGCACATCATTGATATAGAAAAGGACATTTAACAGAAAGTAAGCTTAAAATATCCACCTCCAGACAGAGAGACACACGCACACACACCAAAGCTATATGCAACAAACACAAATGATTCACAGACAACGGGGCTATACGGGTCTGGATTTCATTCTCCAAAAATGTCATGGCTATAAACATGAGATAGAAAACCATGACATTTTATTTCCATTTTTTTTCTAAATGTCGGATTATTCCGATAAGGAAAAGATGTATAAACAAACGGAAAACAAATTTAAATGGCCCATAATCTGTGAAATTCCCATTGCTTCCCTTAAGGTTTTCAACTGCAACTGACTCACCAGAATCTCAATTGGATTTAGGTCTGGCAAGTGACTTGGCCATTCTAAAACATGGATATCTATTCATCTAAAAGTGGTTGTTGTCTTACTGGAAGGTAAAGCTCCATGCCACTCAGATGTCTTGTGACACTCCCAACCGGTTTTCTTCCAAAATTTGGCTGTATTTGGTTCAGTCCTTCAAATAACTCTGAACAACCTTTTGTCCCTGATTTAAAAAAAAAAAAAAACACTCCTATAGCACTCCTATAACCCATTAATTTTTTAACTTTTTTATAATCAGGATAGTGGGTTTAGCGCTCCGGTCTCATATAGGCAGTGCACCTTCTTCCACATGTTTACTCTTTCCCTTTTATAGTTTCTAGATAACTACAAACATGACTTCTTAAGACTTTTTTTCTATAATGGCTTTCATCATATCACTTTTTTATGAAGACCAGATTAGTGTTGTGCACAGCTAATAGCAGTCTTAACGACAGATTATCCCACTGTGGATCTCTGCAGCTCCTACAAAGTTACCATGGGCCTTGAGCTGCAAATATTCCTCGTCTTACCTGGCCTGTCAGTTATGACGGACAGCCAAGTATTAGTACATTTGCCATATTCTTTTCATTTTTAGATAGCTTTTGTAGTGCTCTAAAATAACTATAGCTTGGGTGTGGTTTTATAACCTAATCCTGTTTAAATCTTCTCCAGGAATCAATTCCTGATTTATGATGAGATTAAATTACACACTGCTGGACCATTTATTAAATGACTTATGAAGGCAAGAAGTTGTACTGGAACTTCAGGAGTTTCACAGTAAAGGGGCTGAAAACAAATGCAAGACACACTTTAAATATATATATATATATATATATATATATATATATATATATATATATATACCCTGTATCATTTAGTACCACTTCAACATTTTGCACGTCTTTGTCACTCATAGCCTCATAAAACATTTGTATTTTAAATTTTTTGTCTAGGCAGAGTTAACCTTCTCCGATTGCTTGATTTTGTTCAGTATTCCAGCTGGAAACCAATTGCCAATGATAATGAAATCAGTCCACATTACTTTCCTCAATTTAATCTCCTGCACAATCTGAATAACACTGATCCATGGACACGAATGGTCCATTTGAATAAATTGTGGTTCACAATGTCACAGAGATAGATAATCATAAGATTGACCCAGGAGTAATGGTTAAGAAGCCAAATGCACTGAAACATATGAATCTCCACTTTGGAAGAAGTTAATGCTTTCATTTGTCAGAGCCTAATGGTGCCATTAGTGCACTCATTGGCATTTGCTGTCCCACAGAATAAATTTATGCATATGGCTGCTCATCCCAAGATGTGAAACATGTTTACCAGCGCAAACATACATAGGTACACAAGCAGACAGTAAAGCACTCATCCGTGCTCTTCAGGAACATTGACTATTTTTTTTCTGTCCACCATCGCCTGTCAATGTAATTGAGATATGCGTGCGGCTGATTACCTAGTCAGCTTCTTAACAGGGTTCCAGGCTACAGCTGTTACTATGGGTGATGCTTGTTTACGGCCGCCCAACAAGTTTACTAAAATGGCCTATAGGCATGATTTGTTCAAAAATAGAAGAAGGCGTCTGGGCAAACAAAACTGGCAGCTGATTTGCAATGATGCAATACAACTAGATGATGGCTACTGACCGAAATATGCACGATAGCCATGATTATATTAAAAAGTGTGTTCTGCATGCAAACACAATTCATGCAGACAGGGAAGTGGTTTTGGACAACACAATTTAGCTCAATATGTACACAGTAGCTGATACATATACTGGTATGTTTTGTTGTAAAACTATTTAAAAAGCTTTAGTTACCATTATATGCATTTATACAATAAAAAAACACAGCAAGGAGATAATACTCAGTCGAAGGCGGGGGGAATTGGATTATTTTTTTTATACAGTACTTTCCCCATTAGTAATCCAAATCTCATGCAAGTTTACAAAATAGATTGCATTACTGGCAATTGATTTGAGATGGTAACATGATGGTAATGACTGTTGTTATTGCACTACAACTCAAACATGTATTTTACCCATCTCTCTGTACTTCACATGACCTGTCTAATCTTTCCAATTTTAACAAGCCCTGCCAACCCCCCCCCCCCCCAACCCCACTCTTTTCACTCTCTCCTACTTGTTCTTACCCCTATTTCTAATTTTCCTCAATGACGGATCTCCCACCTGCCTCAGATAATAAGATACTCCCACAGGCCTGCAAGACTCATCCCCCCCACATCTATCACTACTGAAGTCACATTACTGCCCTTTACAAGCACTAGGATGTTTTTCTCCCTAATTGTAGCTGCATACATACCTCACCCCCTCCAGTCATAATAAATGGCCTTGTCCTCCATTATGGCCATTAGGGAGCTCATACTGGGAGTAGCATGCCGCCCACAGTGACGTGGTGCCTGTGTTGTGTTGGATGTCGTAGCAAAAGCACGGGAAGAATTTTTGCGGCATCCTGGAAAATAAAACACGTGTCTTGACTTTGGCAGATGCTCTTCTCTTGCTCTGTCTTTGAGCAGCATGAGCAACAACAGGTTGAACAGGTGACGAGCAAAGGAAAAACAAACTCTCCAGAGGCTCAGTGTCTGCAGACAGATGTGTTGGACAAGCTCGCCAAAACCTGAACCCAAAGAGACAGTTGTACCAAGTCTGGGCAGAAGATGGCACTGTATTCCTTTCACATTGAACAAGCCTTGATTTGCACCGTATTAGTCAGAGAGGAAAAAATGTCTTTATCAAACAGAAACCAGTGCAGAAAACATTGTGAATCACATGCAGATTAGAGTTTCACCTTAAAGATACGCCTTGAATGGCAAAATCTGGGAATTTTGTAAAAACCTGATGCAAACATGTGTGAATGTTTCTTTAGGAGATTGATATTTATTAATAGAACACCAAAATATAATGGTACTATTCAGGTTGTTCAAATAAAAACACACTTTCATCTGTTATGGTATGACCCTGAATACAAATCAGTAAATATTGAGTTTTCCTGCTGATCTGGCAGTTCAATTTACTCTCTGCATGTCTGTTCTAATTTTACTCATAATGCAAATAAGCATTGTAGAGCAGCCTCACATCAGTCACACATTAAAGTTCAGCTGAAAAGGTAAGTCTTTTGTACTAGTTCATGTGACGTTAGTATCCACGATAGCTATCATATTTTCTTTTAAATATTTTATAAAGCAATCTGGATTTCTGGGGATTTGAAAGGTAGTATATAAATAAACTTGTCTTCATTTGCCTAACCTCTGGTGGATAGATTTCATATCACTGGGTTTGTACAAAACAAAATCCTCTGAGGTGTGACAGGTTGATTGTGCAGTCAGACAGAAGCCCACCGCTTTAGCAGATTTTGACACGTTAAAGCTTACTGAAAAAAAAATATTCACAACCCTGGGATGAAACAATCAGGGAATAGTAATTGTAAACAGTGTCACAGAAGACAGTTGTTGAATTTCTCTGTGTTCTCAGCCTTTTTCTGCCAGGATAGTCTTTCACATGGTCCATGCTGCTACACAAAACGGCATCGCCTGAGGCTGCTGCATAATTCTGCCTATTCAGCTAATCTGTCAGATCACATGACGGTATCCAACAAGAGAGAAAGGTATCATCTCGGGTCCCTTTGCACAAATGTAAAATGTATCAGTATAAAAAATGTTGTCATTGTTAAAGTATAGCCTGATGTAAAATCTAAATGGTTATTCCACGTTTAAGACTTAAAGCAGACTGATGAGTCACCACAGATGAAGTGGATCGATACAGCGTCTGCCTTAACCACTTTAAGTTTAGCATAGCAACCAGAAAACATACTCTTGATAGAATAGTGAATAATGTTAGTATTGCATCCAACACATATGAACATTTTTAGTTTGGGCTTCAGATACAGACATTTATTTTTGAATATCTAAAAGGGAAATAAAAATATAATTATTAGAAATATGGATGTATACAGTGTTTTTACAAAAGAGAGAAACATTTGCACATTTGGTGCAAATGTGAATGGTCTAAAAATAAAAAATCTGACTGTATAATGTGGGGGTGGAAAACTGTCTCTGTGGTGGCTGGCTTTGGTAAATAGAGCTCTGTTTAAATACCCTAATTTCAAAAATATCTGAATGATCCTGTTAACAATAAAGCCATCTATTCTAGTATGTGTATTTGTTTTCATTGTACCTCTATTATTGAGATCAACACAAATTACAGCCATTATTCATTTTTGTCTTCAGAACCAATCCAACTTTCTTTCATGTGTTTGAAAATTTTTCTTATTTTTTTCTGGAGTTGGCCTTTGCGTCTCCCGCAACATGGTTCTGATACCAACAAGCCAATTTACAGAAGGTGACACACACAAAAAGCACACGGATTTCATTACAGACACGTTCATAAATACCGGCTGTGCTGTTCTTTTAATGGTCAGGAGCCAGAAGTTTAAGGTATGAGAGTCCTGCAGCTAAAAGACTCAAGGATAGATCAATGTCAGTAGTCGGGGGGAATGAAAGTCAGTCTGGTGGAAAAGCAGAAAAGAACGAAGGAGCTTCAGGCACTGAAAAGTCATATCATAGAGTCGTCAGGGTGGGCTGTGGTGGTTTCAAATCATGAATTCTTTAATGTACTAAGTCCAAATGGTCCCCTGTGCCCTGCAATGCCTTGCCTGGCAGTCTGAAAATAATTGAGAACTAGGGGTAAAGCAAAAAGAAGGGAGAGGAAAGGTAGGAAGTGGGGATGCAGGACTGCGAGATGGAAGGAATGAATATATGACAGAGAAGAAGATGTAGTCATTGCTGCTTTACAAAAAAAAAAAAACTTACCTTTACACTTCTACAGCTCTCTTGTGACTCTGGGGCAGTCATGTGTTCAGTCCTGCTCCCTTGCATTGCTCATGATAAAGCTTTGGTGGACGGTAATCTAGCTGCATTTCAAGGAAAAGACCACAGAGGGATATATATATATATATATATATATATATATATATATATATATATATATATATATATATATATATATATAAATTTCATCTGAGGTCAATAATCAGAACATCCAATAACCTCCCTAATGGATCAATATCACAGACAGACAGTAAAAATATAAGGCATAGAAAGTGATACTGAACTTTAAAACATGTGGTCTTTGTTCCCCTTCAGCAGGTTTGCAGGTTGCTGGGTCAGTACGTTAGCTCTGTGTGACCTTTTATAACATGATGAATGAGCTGATCTAGAGGCTTGGCTGTGTAGCTGTGTAGCATGTATTCAAAAACTTCTGATCAACTTAAATAAAAAAATATTATTTTAAGTGACCCATTTTTATTGCATGGCAGGTTGTTGTTTTTTTTTAAATCTGTCCCTAAAAGAGCCCATTGACATTTATTTAATGATGACTGCTGCTGTGGAGTCGTTGCAGTAAAAGCAGGAATCTAAAACCAAGGTTAAAAACATTGCTTGGGGCAGCGATCCTCGAACAGTGCTCTTCGGGAACCTTGATAATTGCCTCTTTCAGTTTCTCAGCTCAGTGAGTACTGGCCACTAACTCTCTTAGCTGGTTGCCTGTTCATTAGAAGTCCTCATTCAGTAGTTAGAAGGGATATGAGGTTTCAGCAAACCCATTAAAGGCCAAATGTCACCAATTTCACTACGTGCAAAGCACATAAAATAAGTCGTGCGTGCCATTGATGTTGAATGCCTTTCCATTTTTTTATAACAAGCAGCCAACAAAGAACTGTAGTGTATAAAATTATCATCATTGGGTTTGAATGGATAATTAATGACTAATTCATTACAGCGTTCTGATTACTAAATAAAAAAAATATGTTGGTTTTTGTTTAGCATTTGGTTATACAAAACAATACCTAAAATATTTCATTTTTATTTAATTCAATCTTTATTTCATCAGGAAAGCCTCCTTGAGATTGAGATCTCGTTTCCAAGAGTGTCCTGGCAAAGACAGCAGCAAAGCAAAAAAAGGTTAATTAACTATCCATCCAAATGTTTTATTTAAGTTACAACACTCTCAATATTTGTTGGCACTCCTGATAAAGAGGTGTGGAACAGCTTTAAAATAACTTCACCTTTGATTGTCGTCTCAGAATCTCGTATTGATACATTTAGAAAGCTCTAACCCATTTTGAGTACAAAATCGCCAGTGTATGTAAGCACAAAAGGTTTATATATAAAGCAAGTTTCACAGAAACAAATCAATGTACAACATAAGTCGCATTTAAGTTATTCATAGTATAAGAACAAGGATAAAAATGGGCAATATAATCATGACACAAAAGCCAGGAAGAACAAAATAGTTTTCACTTGGTTTATAAAAGCATCCACAGAGTCAGCAAAGCAAAGTACAACAATTAGTGGCATCTATAACAATTCCTATTACATAAATGTAACAGAAGCATTTTTATGTATGCCTCAGGCATTGGCAAGTGTCAGGAAACTTTTACTTGGTTATCCATGACTTTTTGTTTCCCTGGGAGTAAATATGATGATTTCTCAAAGCAATTATTCAAAATGGAAACGACAAGACAGCATAAGGCAAATGTGTGTTGCTGTTCATATGTCAAGAAATGACTGGTAGAAAATAGCTAATCACTCAGGCTTGACCATATCTACAATCCAAGCAACAATTAAAACAAAACAAAAATTGAAACATGACAACTCGAACTGTGACCAAGCTGGACAAGCACCCAAACTCATGTTATAAAGTAAGAATGGATCATAATGGAGGAAAACAAAAATCTCCAAAGCGAAATGGTGATCTCCTGCACCGTTTTGCATACTCCAGTCACTAGAGCCTGTAAAAGATTTATGCAGATTTATTTTGACTATACAAACTGTTGAACAAAATAAATTCCTGATGGTATTACAGTTTGAATCAAAGTATAACCCTGACCTACTGGTTGAATAGTATTTCTCCCCCAGTTCAGCTATAAAAAAAACAACAACAACAAAAAGCATTTACTGTGTTTTTAGTGTTTAAGGCTTGCAATGTCCCTGACATGCAATAGTGTAAAAGATATTGCAATATCAGCCCTCATAGACGTGCTTCTTGTGCTCAGCATGAGGGAACAAATAGCCCTCATATGGGCCTCTCCACAAACCTACAAGGGCAGGGGAAAAAAAAGGGGGAATGGGGTTATTGTTAAGATGAATGTGCCTTGAAGCTTTTGGGCAAACAACACAAAACCAGTGAAAGGGAACACCAACATCATTTGATGAGGCATTCTAAATGTCTTGGAGGTGGGCTGAATTGCCAAGGGGCTAAATGATAAATATATGCCGGTAGAGAGGATCCTACTGGCTGTCCTGAGGTGCCATGTGACTTCCAGCTCCATTTGTCCTTGAAGATGTTGGCTGAGATTGTTGTCATCTGGTTTGGTTTGTCCCTTGTTTAAGCGATCTGTATCTTGTCTAAATTCTTCTTCTCCGAAAGTTGTGCTTGTGACTGTTGACTGCTGCATGTCTGCCTTGATTAAAAAGGTTTGCTCTTTCCATATATGCTGCCTTGTGTTTCACTTAAATAATTTCAGAATATATGTCTGAAATATTTATTGAGTAATCAAAACAGTAAATTGTATTGAAAGTTACAAATAAAATATATCAAATGCAAAAAAATATATATGGTAATCACATGAATTCATCAATCTAGCCATTGATTTTATCCGCTTATCCGTGAAAGGATATAAAACTATTTATTTAGGTAAAGAAAACAGGAGAAAATTTGAAGGAAGTAAATAAGCTGACAAAGCTTATTTACTTACTACGTGACAGCATAATGATTCTGCAACAAAACTTATGATGTCATGGTCTGCACATTGTTGAACACTTTATTTCACACAAAATGTCATGGTGTGATTTTAGGAAGACCCATGCACAGAGTGTGGAAAGGCAAAAGGGTTTAATAATGAAAAGAAAAATTGTCACACACAGAGATCAGACAGGACACACAGGAACTGGACATCAGCAAAGAGAGAGGAACAGACAAACTCAGCAGGAAATCAAATGGAAACTGAAGGAAAAAGGAATGGATCTAACAGCAAATCTTACATAGAATGAACTAGGAACAAAATCCACTAACATCCACAAAATCAACTTATCCACAAAACTATGAACAAAAGTGGGTGCAACTAGAAAGCAGAAAGCCAAAAACACAAACACTTAAGGATAATAAGCAAATGGGAATAACAAAAGAGTGTACAGTCTTGGAAACTTAACAGCAAAGAAATAGTCAAAACACAAAAGAAAATGCAAGGGCAAACACCTGGAGATCGTGAGACAAAGATTGAAAAAATAAACAAAGTAGTTCCTAAGTGCACCATGATGAGGTGATTTTTCGGCCGTAACGAAATTGGTTTATTTTGCAAAATTTAAATGGAAACAGATTTTTTGCATCCCAGAAGTCATATGATCAACAATTAGATGTTTCTAACAGCAAAACAGGCAAAAAAAAAAAAGCAAAGAAAAATGACAGGAAGCGCTCTTCTGTAAAATCGCGACTACAATTTCCCAAAAAACCCTCATACATAGCCGCTCTCAAGTATGAAGGGCTTGTCAGCCAGCAAAGTAGAGGCTGACCCCTCCTCTGATTGGCTGATGATGAGTGCTAGGGCCATGGCTGAAATAAGAATATCTCATGTGTTTACATCTGTCACCGCCATGTTTTTAGTGACTTTTCACATGAACAAACTTATTCACATGTGATATTAATTTCTTATTTAGTGGAAACACCACAATTTGGAAATTGTGGGTTTTTTTTTTGTTGTTGTTTTTACATTAGCAGAATATCAACAAAGTTTTTGCATACATTTATAATGGAAAAACAGCTACTGAGGAGGGACAGAACAAGACAAGTTGCTATGGTCACAGACACTGAGTGGGATATTGCAGTGATTTAAAACTTTTTAGAACATATTGTATGTCAATAAATCCTATACCATTTCATCTCTATGGTTTGCTGGACACTGTTTGCTTTTCCTCTGTAAAAGCACCTCACTTGTTTTCAACTCCAAATGGACCAAGACTCCGGTTTTCAGTCAGACAAGAATTTGCCTGTTTGGTCCATTCTGGGGTTCAAGTACGTTTTTGAACCTGCAGCAAATTAAAGATAAAACTATCTGAAGGAAACAAACTCTGTTGCGCTAAAGTAATCACCTGAGCCCTTGATGTTACTCTTAACTGTGTGAAATGAACTTACAACACATTGTTGATAAGGGTGAACTAACTTGACACTGCCAATCTGTATGAGTGTGGGCAAAGAAAAGCTTGGCAAGATAAAACAGAAGATAAACAAAACTTCTCTATAATATGTGAGTATTTTGTAAACTGGTTCTTTTTTGCTTTCTCAATATTTAGTTTGTACACTGAAAAATTTTAAGTTATGACTTTGAAAATAAGCATTGATAAGTTGAATTTCCAGTTTGTATTTTTTTTTTTTACTTTATTTGTTTCATCATTATTATTACTAATGAATTTTGTTTGTCTTTTTGGATTAATGGTTTAATTATTTATTTATTTTTATAAAGAGGCTACAAGACTTTGGTGGTAAATTTATACTCTGTCGTCACATTTATTTTGAGAAAAGAAGTTAAACTTTAATGTTTACATCGTAAACTGCTGCAGAATTTATATTAAGTTCTTATAAAAACAGTTTATGTCACATCAAACACATTGTCTACATAAAAAATATAACAATATTCATAAAATGTGCATGCTAAGAAATATTTGCCACTTTAAAGTTTTTTTCTTAATTCAGAAAGGCTCACTTAGAATGAATGAAATGAATAATTCTGCATACGGAGGCTTCTTTTATTCCACCTTTGCAGCTGAATTATTGATATAACTTTTGGAGAATTTCCTCTCAGTGTGCAACATGGATTATCTGTTCATATGCCTAAAGACAAAACAGCAATGTAAAAATCCTCCATCAGTGAGTGCGGAGATAGAGTTTGAATATTTACAGTCAGTTAATGACATTTCCATTCTGCGAGCTTGTCAGAAATAACAAAGCCTCGCATTTACCCTCTGCATCTGCTTAAGTCTCTTTTCTTCCTCCCTGTGCCCCAAGTGGCTCAGAAATCCTACTTTATAGCAGAGAGGTGTCAGAATTTTAAACAGGCCCTGTCTTTATCCCCTGCCTCCCCAAGCTCTTTCCCTTTAATTCCTGGAAGACTAGGCTGTGGTCGCCTTTTTAACCCTCACCTGCTCCTCTGCTAGAATAATGTTGGCTTCTTTCTCTATTCTGTGTAGAAGGAAGGTAAGGGGTGATGATGAAGAGAGAGGAAAGGGATGGTATAAAAGGGATGGGTTAGAGGGGGGGTTCTTACAGACAGAAGAGAAAGACCGAGTTAAGATGGAATGAAAAGGGTGGGAGGTGTGTGCTCTATGTCTGTGCATTGTTAAAAAAAAAAGACAAAAAAGGAAAAATACTGGCAGAGGTACAGACAGGAGACATGGACAGACAGCAAAGGCTTGGAGTTATATCGTGCTCCAGTGGGACGCTGACTAGCCATTTATCACACCTCACTTTGAAAAGAAAATAGGGAGAGACGGCGGCAATTTTTTTCTCCATCTCTTGTCTGAGAAACCTGATGACAAAGCAGAATCCCCGCGCCAGGTAATATCCCCATTGTGAAAACAGAACAACTTTACAAAAAGCCAAACTAAGAGGGGTGTAATTGGCCTATATTTTGGGCAAAATAGGTATGTTCCTTTGTCCTGACAGCAGTAGCCTTTCGGTAGTGATGTAAATTTGTGTTATCATCACATATATAAATGCCTGGATAATCAGGAGAATGTGTTTTTTACATTCACATTTTACTTCTCTTTTATTTCTTTTTTAACATCTGCCATCATCATTTGCAAGCATTTTTTTATGTCTCAATGAATCAGTTCCTTCACCTTGTTGGCTAGTACATTGGTAAATATTATTATACCTGGGACTCATTATAGGACATTTAAGCTTGTTTTTTTCCTAGCAGCTCCACGTCAGTAACTGGAATAAATTTCCAAATGAATTGCCTATAAATGATATTCCGCTGTATGAGTAATTGCCTTCAATTCACTCCCCTTTGAATCAATCTCATGTGTGAAGTCAACACTGTTAATTAGACCTGTTTCTATGTTCAAGGAACCAGCTGAGCCTGGCTCCTATCTCGTTCTCTCCCTCTCTTTTCTCTCTAGCATTTGTACTTAATTACTGAGGGACTGCTGTCTGCACCAGTGAGACATAACAAAGAGCTGTAATAGCTAACCTCCAAAAAAAGAGAGAATGATTTAATGATTTCTCTCATTTTCATGTCTTAAGAGAATACGGTGGTTAGGATGCACAATGTAACGAGCAGAAATGCACCATTTGTAAATTTATTGTGTTAAAGTTGTTTATTATGTTCACTGATAGAAGTACGGTGCTGATGCTGCCATATTTTTTTGCCTTGCTAATTTATAATTTATAAGAGACTTTAAAGAGCATATGCACAAATTTTTCTACAAGTTTTTCTCATCCATTGTGTTCAGGTTAGTAGCTCACAGTAGTAAGACAAAAAGTTTTTTTATATTTTGCCAAAAATGTAAATAAGACAGAAAGCATAAGGTGGCCAAGAATACAGTCGTTGGCGAGTGATGGTGCTGCATTTGGAAATGTCAAACTCTGGCACCAATTGCACAACACAAGACAAATGTAGTGATAGCTAGTTCTCCAGCATGTATTTGAGTTAATAAAATCAAGAGGTGTTTGGTAATGTATCTAGTGAGGAGGAGAAAATGAAGATAACTGTAATCTGGGTGAAGTAGCATGATGACTTGATCTATCCTATGCATGGACTTAAAAGTGCTCTGCTGCAACCCTAGTCTCACCGTAATTCACCACAATGACAGTTTGTTATGAAGTGTTGATCTAAACACCACAATTATGAAAGCAGAATAGATGTAATTTCTGCTCCAGTTCCTACATGCATTGCTCTACAAATATGATGGTTGGTTAGGGATTTGTTAGGCTGTTCCTTCATCAGAATAGTCTCTTTTATATTAGCAACTCATACAGTGACTATATGTCACCTTTTATGCATTGTAGTACTTGTGTTAGGAAGTGTTATGCCACCATGCCATGGCTAATTTGTGTGAATGTTGAACACTATGTGACATGGGGATGGATTAAAACTGGGTTGTGAGAGAGGGGGTTTCAGGCTGGGATGGCCTCTGTTCACAGCAGGGTGCCTGCTGTAAACCCAAACCACTCCCCCACAGACAAAAGGTCAGAGCACTTCTGACCAGACTCTCAGACCACTTTTTCCTGGAGCCCTCGAGGAGAGGGGGAGCCCTCGACGAGAGGGAGAGGAAGGAAGAAGGTGAAGACTGGGGCCACCCAGAGGACGCCGCAGAGCCCAGGCCTCTGATTCCGACCACATGTCAGCTCATGGCCACATGTCCACTGCTAAGCCACTAGCCACTGCTGTAGAAATGACGTTGTCCCTTTTCAGTGCTCCCTTCCTTGGATGACCAAAGTGGACCGAACTCACACGAGGCACCGACAGGTCGGGCAGGATTGAGGCAGGAAAAGGTTACACGGTCATTTGGAAATGTGTAATGCATTCACATGGTGTCTTTTTATTTTTTTTTAACAAAGAGCTAACGGAATTAGCTCATACTAGCATTCGGTTCCATGGCATTGCTGTTATGATTTGAGTGTGTTTTTATGGTTCTAACAAGCATTATCTCCACAAGGGTTTCATACCTTGATGGGATATTAATGTTTATGTTATCCGGCCCACTCATTATGACTTAAATAAAAGCTGAAGCTTTTAAAGTAGCGCCGAAACTCCGCTGGCCAAAATGCTATTTAGCTTCTGGTAACTTCTGATTTCCCGTTATTTCCCGTAACTAATTTTAGCGACCAATCGCTGCAGCGACCCCTAGCTCCCGAAGGTAGAATCGCATTAATCAAATCGGGCCTCAGTAAATTATTTTACTGAGCAAATCATTCTTTAAAATGTTATTTCCTCAAAAAATGTTTTTGTGTAACTCGGGATTTGTATTGTGAATGGGTTGAAACACATACCAAATGTTGTTCTGAATTAGTGAAGCTTATTTAAACTAATTCCATGTTCTTTAAGATGAACTTTGGTTCTTTAACTCAAACAAAATGTTATTTCGTCAAATAACGTTTTGTTTACTCAGTATTACCATTGTGAATGGATTAAAAACATGCCAAATGTTTTTCTAAATTAGTTAAGCTAATTTAACTCCATTCCATGTACTTTAAGACAGATCTGCATTGAATCAGGATTCACTGAATTATTCTGATTATGATCAACCACTTTTGTTCTGTCTTTTGTTTGTTGTGCATGTAAGTAGTTCCTTAGCTTAGCTTCCTTTTATCTTAATTTTGCTTAGTAGTTTAGTTAAGTTTCACTAGCCTAGTAGAGAGGATTTGTTAATTGAAATATGATGTTAATTCAGATAAACAGCGCTATACAGTGATGTTCTCTGGATGTTCATTTTATTTCCGTTATTAAATTCTTGAACTTGAAGAGAAGTTGTCACTCCTTTATTCTATGTGTGTGCAGAGTTTGCTGTTAAAAGATTGCTAGTGCTCGACTTCATCCCTTTCAACCATTGTCCTGATATCATCTTTAGAGCTGATTATCACCAGCCAATACTTAACAGACAGAGAGTTATTTATTAAACATTAAATAACTTGAAACAGTGTATAATTGCACAACAGAAGTTAACTAGAGTAATGTAACCTTCAAAATTTTATTTTGAGATTACCTAGTGTCACACCACACAAATTATATCAGTATATCTACAGCTACTTTTCTCACAAAATGTTTTTGCATCTATAAAGTAAAGTATATCCTCTTCATCCACCACTACACAAGTGGTGGATGAAGAGGAACTTAAAATAATGATAAACAATTAGACTGGAGCCACAGTCCAACACTTTGTTGTTCATTTAGCCACAGGCAGAGTAAAAATGAGTTTAAGATAATTATTGTGGCTAAATATGCATGAGGACTATTTGCAGAGAGATGTTATTGGTTAACATGACATCTGCAGACATTTTGTCTTGACTGATGATACAGAGAAAGTAGAAACTGCCCCCTGTGCCCTTTTTACTCAGGTGTGGGATGTTGCTCTCCCTAAATCCAAGATTCCTCTTTTTCCATAAACAAGGGTAAAATGTTGTTTCCAGTGAACGGAGTGTCTTCAGTGGGTGTTGACAAATTTGCCATCTTCCCCTGCCTATTTCCAGGAAGCTCAACCATGGTCACTCAACATGGATACTCATTTCTTTATGTGATTTTTTTATTTACAGTAAACAGCCACACACCAGTTTGACATAATGAAAGATATCTGTTTTTCAATAAAATAATTTTTAACTGTTGTGTGGGATATTCACCATCCGTATGTGTTAGTACGTCCTGGTTCCAGGAGGCTTGACTTTTTCAAAAAAGGAAGTTTTAATATCACTTATCTGCTTTGAGATTTTTAGGTTTTATGGCCATGGAATATGATGGAATATTCACTTTAGTGCTCCATATGACTCTTTGTAATAGGTGAAGGGATGGCACCAAAATTTGTTTGCAACAAAAAACATGAACCAGAATTTGGAGCCTGTGCTTTGAGATTTCATTCCTCAAGTGTACATCTTGAAAATTATAACATACCTCCAGTTTTAACACCCTTACACTTTAAAAAAATTGCCAACAAATGGCCTTGAAGTTTAACAAAAGTGACGACTATTAGTACAGATGAAACATCATGCTCTCTAATGAAAGAATTATTAGTTCAGGAGAGAGAAATGCTTTAATTATAATGATGTAAAGGGAAGGTGTGAAGTGGAGATTGACATAAGGCACAAAATGACACCTACAGAGTGCCGAAAATTGGATTCACACCATACCGGTTGGTTCCATTTGTTGCTCAAAGAGCAGTGAGTGGCAGTGTGGATATTGGGTGGCAAGATAAAGTGTGTGTGCGTGCACACACACAAGCACACACGCACGCACACACAGACACACACCTTTGAACAACCATTCTCACACCAACACACAACGTGAGAAGAAGTTTTACAGGTTTTGGCACTTTTTATTACATTCAACACCCCAGAAATCCATAGGACATGTAACATGGAAATGATCCATTGATCACAGACACTCTGTCCCAGGTTTTTGTATGAGGAGAATTGAATAAGCCGCACCTTTGCTAAGCTCTGCAATACCCCAGGTTATGAAAGGGAGTTTATAATTTAATGTTGCCATGATAGCTTGAACAGCAAAAGCAAAGGCAATCATGTAGCTGGAACTCTTGTTTTGGCACACTCAGTTCCCAGAGGTCTCTGACAATAGCTTACATGTGTTCATCATAGTAATCACATTGATTTTTGAAAGATCACAGGTTCTATCTTTATTAAATCTGCTGTGATCAGTGACAGCATTAAAACCACTGACAGATGAAGTAAATACAAATTGTTCTTTTTCCCTCTTGTTACAATGCAGTGTTCTGTTCTGGCACCTAGGGTACTGGCATTTATGTTGATGTTATATTGGCACACCACACCCATCCAAATCTGGTTTTCGACCAAGCATACCTGTCAGCCACACTCTCTGACAGCATCTCCCAAGAGGGCAACCATGGTTCTCTACACTGAAAAAGCTGCACAGAAACAACTCAAAGAGAGTGATAAGGATTGCTTGGGGAGCTAACGAGCTCTCCAGCTCCCACATGACTGACAGACCATGAGATCCCACTATACAGGTCCAATTCTTAAACCAACAATTTACACAATATAAACAATCCACTTCTAAAGTTCTGGTGCCCAGTGCCATATGAGTTAACTCAATGACCCAAGTCAACCTCAAAGCAGACTCAGAAGGTTACGATGGCTTTTTATTAAACATGACACAAATCTTTTTGGGTGTGAGACCTGAAACTTAAAGTGTAAAAGAGGGGACAGGTTAACCAATGGCGTGTCATTAAACACCTTGACAAGGGTGGTCTCTGTAATGTGGTGAGCATGGAAACCAGACTGGAAAACATCAAAGCAGCTGTTAAGAAGTAGGGCTGGACAATGTAGAAAAAAAGCTTATCGATAAAAAAAATGCATATTGATCGATATCGATAATTATTGAAAATATTTAAAACCATATTTTATTTGCAGCTCTGCCAGGACATTTTAGGATATTGCTAAATGATTTAATTTTAATAAAGAACACAAACACAGAATTCCAATTAAATCTTTATTTAACCATCTTTTTAACCATAACAGATTTTTTTTAAGAAAAATAATTTAAGAGACCTGAGTTATGTTATTAAATACTGAAAAAGAATAAACTAAAGTGACCAGTAAAATGATCAAAATAAACTAAATAAACCAAATAAGCCAAATAAATAAATAAAATAGCCTATTTAGGTGGGAATAGTACACTAGTTACTTCTCAGGTTTCATTATTGAGAGGCTGACACAGGGCTGAGGTCCGAGGTTGTAAGGACACAGACTGCAGCTCATTTTGCACTGATTCCCTGCACTCGTTGCACAATTTAAGGAGCGCTGTTAGAGAAAAACTTGCGTCCTGGAACTTTATATCGCGGATCAAGAGTGGCGAGTAATTGTTTGAAGCCAGGTTTTTCAACTGCAGACAACAGTAGCATATCCGCGGAGTTGCGCAGGGCTGACACAGCTCGCGCTGCTGCGGGTGTGAGCGGCTTACGTGATGAAACAAGTTGGTTGCGCTACCAGACTTTGTTTTTACCGGTTCCTTGCAAGTTTTATAAATAATTGTGGTTTATTTCTGTCAGACTGGCGAACTAGTAAAACCCCGTTTTGGGACAATTTCCTCCGCCGCTCCTTGCTGCGACATATTCACGTGCTCAGTGTTGTGGTTTGAGAGGGCCGCGCTTGGTGACGGCATGCCTGGGTCCGCGATTACGATTGGTCGAGAGGAAGTAGTGACTGCAGTATCAACTAATATAATAGGCTGAAAGGAAGGAAGGAAAACTGTTTCTATCGAAGTTTTATCGACCCTATTTTTTCCTATCGCGCCACACGTCTATTAATCAATATATATTGTTATTGAATTATCGTCCAGCCCTATTAAGAAAGCATTTAATTGTTGAAGCACAGCTTTTTCAATAATCTTACTGATGAAAGGGAGATTTTAGATGGGCCTGTAGTTCTGCAGAAGTAGTTTGTCCAAATTGGTCGATTTCAACAGTGGTTTGATACTGCTTGTTTTAGGGATTGAGGGAATACAACTGACAGAAGGGACGTGGCAAAACTTTCTTAAAGAAACCTGTGGGTAGAACATTGAGACAGCAGGAGGAGAAACTTAGCTGGTGTACGATCGCTTCTAAACTTTTGTGTTTATTTAGTTGAATTGGGACATTTTGTCAAGATCAGCAATACTACCGGAAACGGTGGGGGCGCTATTGAGTTTGTAGTACAAAATGTCAACAAAATCACAAAGAAGGTTAGAATTCTGGGCTTTAAACAATGGCGGGATTCGAGGAACGACTGTCGGAGCTTGTCCGCAACTACCCACACATCTACGATGTGTCGTGTCCGGGGCACAGGGACAAACAAAAAATTTTGAATAGCTTTCAGGAAATCGGGGAGGCTCTGGGCATGACAGGGGATGTCGCAAAGGCCAAGTGGGCCGCAATTAGGGAGCGCTATGTGCGCGCACATAGCAAATTCAATAACAAAAAAAGCGGGGATGGAGCAAACGGGGTGTCTGCAGCAGGCCCTCCAATTTTACAACGCCTGGTGTGGCTGAGCCCCTATATTTCTCACCGAGCCACTGTGAGCAATTTTCCTAATGCGGTAAGTTCTGTTTTTTAAAAAATTTGTTTCGTACCCCCTTTCTCTCAAGTTTTAATGACTAGCCTCTTAAGATAATTTCAGTGTGGTTGTCCTTTTTTTAGAGTTAATTAATGACAGTCTGTAACGTTTTGTACACATTTGTAGTGTCAAGACGATGATGACATGGGTGAGACATGCATTGACTCCCCTCCACAAACACCTGCAGCAGAAGCAGCATCATCACCACTGCAAGCCTGTGGAACCTCCTCTGTTCCACCCAGTGCTTTGCCAAGACCAGGCCAGAGGAAGAAAAAGAGGTCTGCAGATGACATCGACCCTATTGATGCCGCCATTCTCAGGAAGCTCGATGAGAGCAAGAATGTATTTACAGCATTCACTAATTACCTAAATGCTTTCTTGCTTGAGCTTCCTGAGAATGATGCCAAGGCCTTGGTGAAGGACATACAGCGCCTGATGCTGACATATTGATATGTTTGACAGTTTGACATATCACTAAAGTCAAACTTCACCCGTTTTTTTGCACTTTTGCATTTTTTTATGTTTTTTTATAAAATATAACAATTTACTGTTCTGTTCAATTAGATATGTTAAATTATTTTAGTTAAACTAATGAATATATATATATATATATATATATATATATATATATATATATATATATATGTCTGTTTATGTTTATATATATATATATTGTGTGTTTATGTTTATATATCTATATATCTATCTATACTATATATATATATATTATACTCTCTCTCTCTGTGTGTTTCTGTTTCTATATCTCTCTGTGTTTCTGCTTTCTCTCTACTATCTCTCTCTCTCTCCTATCTCTATGTGTGTTTCTGGTTATCTCTGTCTCTGTGTTTTTTTTCTATCTCTCTTTGTTTCTTTTTCCTCCTATATCTTGTGTTTCTGTTTCTCTCTCTCTCTTCGGTTGTCTCTCTCATCTCGCTCGCTCTATCTCTCGTTTCTCTCTCTCTCTATCTATGTGTTTATATATACTCATATATATACTGTTGTCTTTACTTAGCTCTTATGTTTATATCTACTCTAGAATGTTACAGTATTCTCTTAAGAGATGTCTTTATGCAGAACTGTTTTGCACTTAAATAATAAAAAACGAACTTTAGTGATTGTGATTGATGTGGTTTATTTTTATTGTTCGATGTACTTGTTACTACTAATAAACAAAACAGGTTGATTTTGAACAGCCAATTAACAAATTAATAAACAACTAATGATGACCCAGGGTCCCACGTCGGACGTGCTGTTCTTGCCAGTGAATCATGCCCTGGTCTGTTTGGAAGAACTCTTTAAAGATTTCTCTGACAGCCATTCCATCTTGTGTAGCCCTTGCAGCAGTATATGCTCGAGAGCTCAGAAAGTTGGTGTCACCCTGGACCAACTCTCTCCATTCACCGGGCGTGCCATCTCTGTCGCACATGGTGTGGGGGATGTAGCGGTCAGTCTCCGTCAAACCTTGGTCGTTGGCTGCAAGGAAATTGTGGAGGATGAGGCATGCCTTTGTTATGTCCTCCGCTGTTTCTATGCAGCACTCCATGGCACGCCCAAGGATCCTCCACCGGGCTGTTAAAACGCCGAAAGCATTTTCAATGACCCGCCTGGCCCTGGAGTGCCGCAAGTTGTACACTTTCTGGTCCTCTGATAGAACTGGACCTGTAAAACAGTATATAAAGAACAGAATGCATTATTAGAAACAAACTTTATTAGTCATATGATGACATTATAATATTATAATTACAGTACAAGGTATTGAAGCAGCTGTGTCAATGTAATTTCATGTAAAATATTACAAGGTAGTCATTAATTTATTCATTCATTCATGAGATGTGTTTGCTTACCTGGATATGGACGCATCAGGTTCACCTTTTGAGGAAACGCCTCATCAGCGACAAACACTGGTGGGGTCACGATATCCATTCCAGGCAAAGGTGCGTGAGGTGGAAGGGGAAGCTGACCTCGGATCAGTTGCGCGCCAAAATCTGTGCGGGCAAAAACTCCAGCGTCGCTGTCCCGCCCGTACGCTCCCACATCAACAAAAAAAAAAACGGTAACGCGCGTCACAGGCAGCCATCAAAACAAAGCTAAAAAACCCTTTGTAATTAAAAAAACAACTACCGCTGTTGGCTGGCGCTCGCACTCGAACGTGCTTCCCATCTATTGCCCCAATACAATTTGGAAACTGCCACTGCTGCCAGAACTCACGTCGTATCACCTCCCAGTCATCACCTTGAGGGTACTTCATGAAGTCCGCTCGCAGTTCCTCCCAGAGAGCGCGACACACTTCTTTCACAATCCCACTAACCGTGGAGATCCCCAGCTTGTAGCTGGCTGCCAGGGCTTGCTGACTGATCCCAGAAGCCAAGAACCGTAAGGTCACAGCCAGGCGCTCTGCCTCCCCAATCGGTGCACTGTGAGAAGCGGCATGTTGGATGCGGGGGGAAATGCGCCTCAGCAACCTGTCAAAAGTGGGAGCGGACATCCTGAAGTATTGCAAATGCCGCTCGTCATCCATCTCCCGCATTTGCAACACCAAACTGCAAAATTCCCCGTCAAAAGGGCGACTGACATTCAATGGCCTCACGTTCCACCGTCGATCTCTTTTTTTACTTTTCTTTCGCTTACGGAGCAAATGCAATAAAATCAGGTCTTGGACCGTCGCCATGTTTTGATCAATGACGAATCATTGAATCACTGTTTTCCGAGCTCGGTAACCGAGATAACTATTGAGTGTAAATGGAGCGCAAACTGAACTGAACTGAGCCAGACACAACCGGACCGCACAAAATGCAGCCCAGTTCCATGTGTGGGTTCGGCTCGTTTTTTTTCTGGCCCGGTTTTCTAATGACAAAAGCCCCATTTCCACTACCCTTGTTAAACCGATCCGAGCCGAGACCAGTCCAAGTTTGAATCAGTTAACCAAGCCGAGCCTCGTTATAATGACCGTTTACATATCACGCTATCCCGGTTCCTTGGTTGCTCCTCGCCTCCTAGTGACGATCTGCGGTCTGCTCATGCGCTCTTAGTTATCAGATAACTGGGACAGAAATAACCAGGCCGAGACCACACCTGGAACTGGTCTGCATTTAGCGCGGTCCAGTTATGTCTAGCTCGGTTCAGTTCAGTCTACTTACCGTTTACACTCGAGAGTTATCTCGGTTACCGAGCTCGGACTGGTCTCGGCTCGGTTAAAAAAGGGTAGTGTAAATGGGGTAAAAGAGCGCATGAGCAGACCACGTCATCTTCTTACAGCCAGCTGACATTTCAGACATTCAGAAAAATACTAGCTTCTCTACCATGATACACGATTTCCAGTGATGATTCTGCTTAGCAGTGTGATGAACCTCAGCGTCTGTCGTTGTTTCCTGTGTCTGTAAATCCTTATTAGACGTTCGTTATTCTTATCCACTTCCCAAAAGCCAACTCTGTCAAGTAAATTCACCAAAAGTTGCCGTCTTCGCCTGACTCTCCGGAAACAACGAAATATAACCAAACATAACTGCCTGAATGTTACGGCGCCGCCATTTTTATTTGCTTGATTTCCTCCTTCAATCCAAGAGAGCAGTAGTACCGCAGATCATCACTAGGAGGTGAGGAAATCAAGGAACCGAGATAGCGTGATGTGTAAACGGTCGTCAGAACCAAGCTCGGCTTAACAAGGGTAGTGTAAATGGGGCTATAGCAGGGGTCAAAGTTCGCCGTCATTTGGAAAATGAGTGCAAATTTTTCCTTCTACACTTTTTATTCAAGGTTTTAGACAGAAGCTGCACTCAACCAATGAAACCTGGCAGAGCCAGGACATTAGCCAATCAGAAAGAGAGTAGGGCGGGTCTTTGCAAAGCGGACCTCTGCCAACAAGTTTCATTGGTGTTCAATCATAACTTTTGGAAGAGCGTCTCAAACTGGCCACAGATGACATAGATAAAAGTAGCGGTGGTCAAAGTTTTTATTTGGATTCATGAGCCAGCAGGTGAGAAAGTTCAGCAGATTGACCATCTGACAACAACTTCCCTCGGTAAGCGTGTCTGTCGCTGCTCCTGCAGTTAATTAATTAATTATTTCCACCTGTGGCCATGTCACCTGCCAGCATTTATTCCCAGGCTTCCAGTAACTTAGCTTATAAACCAACCAGGGATCTCCTCATGATTTACTATTATGTTTTATTTAAAACTCAGAGTAACGCGCTAGCTCAGGCTAATTTAGCATGACGTGCTTTTTTTCTTGAAGAAAGGTCAGAAGTGAAACAAATGTCCCGCATTTTACTGGGTCAAATTTGGAAAAAGTAAAAGAAAATTAAATAATTTCTCCTGCGCTTTTTTGAACCAAAGAAGGCAGAGCTGCAGTCAGAGCTGCTGTCAGTCAATAAACAACAGCATCCATCTAATGAGCAGCTGCGCACCGGGACACTCTTATTAAAATGACAAGGATTTTGATGTGTACAGATTATTAAGGAAACTACATCAAAAAATAAACTGCAGCTACAACATGGACTGGAGAGCGGTCGTAACAGGGTGAGGCCAGAGGTGATTCTTAGAGAGCTGTTATGAAGTTATTTTTTTTATTTTTACACGGAGTGGAGCGCGATATGAAACTACACTGTAGAAGCAACTCGTACTAGAAACCGCTGAAAAAGCATCCTGTGGATCAATGGACTCATTTTACTACAACCCCAAAACACCTGCCAGACAGACAGTACTGCAGCCAAGATTACCTTCAACAATATTTAACTTTACAAAATACATTAATAACATTTTGCTAATTGAAAATGTTCATATTTAGGAGCAAGTTGTGTTTTATCTGATAAATTTTGCGCAATTTTATTAAACTTTAAAAATGTAACATCCCATCCTTCATCGATTTTCTATACCGGCTTTTCCCTACAGGTGTAACGTCAACCCATATCTGATGGGGAAACGCAGCTCGACGTCACACAGGGTGGTGGAGGGGGGGGGTTGTCCATCCTGGACAGGTCACAGGGCTGAGATTTAACAGTTTTATTAAACTTCAAAAAAGTTAAATAATGTCTTTTTATAAACTCATGAGTTGTGATAATTAATTGTTGTGCAATAATGGGCAAAGCAGAGCCTGATTATTGTAATGTGCAATCTGTGTTAAACTCAAATTTATGACGTTATCATAGTGTTGGTTATGTGTCCTGCATAGTCCAGGTTGTGTTTGGCCTTGTATGTTCATAGGATTAATTTATACTGAATCTGACAGGGAACCAGTGGAGTTAATGTTCAGGTGTGAAGTAGATGATGTAATGATGCAAACTGCTGTCTTTTGTTCTAGTTGTAGTATATGGAGTTTTCTGGAGGACGGGGGGGGAGGGAGCTGAAACTGTAAAGTGGAGAGGTGAGTGGAATGTGGACCAGTTTGGCAAAAGTGTGAAGGAAGAACTTGATGCTGCAAATATGAAAGTTAACCAGGTGATGTTATGGATGTGGAAAGTGAAGGAGAGGCTGTCCAGGATGACACCAAGGCTCTCAAGCTGAAAGGTGGTACAGAGACAGGAATGGTCACTGCATATTGTAAAACTACCAGATTTGGTTAATGTTGACTTTGCACAATAAGCAAGATGCCGAATAAAACAGATGCCGAAGTGAAGGAATCCGTCTATGCCAGCTTTGTTTTCCTTTTTCAGCGGACCCCAGACGGAGCTGGTTCCAGGCAACGCAGAGCTGAAAAGTCGGCACAGGAGCCACTTCCCCATGCTGAGGAGAAATCTGCTTAAATCATACTGCAACAGAGTCAGAGACTGTCTGCAGGACATCAGGCCTCCGACCCGACCACATGGTGCTGCAGAGCTAAGCGCTAGCCCGCCAACAACAAGCCAACAACCTCCCTCCTTCAATGCTCCTTCCGTGAATGGCCAAACTTGACAGAACTGACTGGTTTGGACAGGGAGCTGAGGGTGAAGTAAAAGGGTTTATTGGGAAATGTCTGTAACTCGTTGGACATATAATGCTTTAGAACAAAGGGCTAACAGGCAGCTCACGCTAGCCTTAATGCTATTAACCTCGCTAACATCCGGTCCCGGACATTTCAAAAGGAGTTTGTTTCAAAGCACAATGCTTAATCGTTCGGCTCCGCCATCCTTTGATGGTGCAATGTGCCTTATCCCCGCATTAATATTGAATATTAATGTTGGTGTAAGGGTAATTTTGATAACTTTATGTTGTAGCCTCTTAGCCACCGATTTGCTACAGTGACCCCAGATGCCCGGAGGGAGAATCGCATTAACAAACTCGGTCGTAAGGGTTTAAATGATTGTACTGGGCAAATCAGTAACCAGAATGTTATTTTCTCAAAACAATGTTCTGGTTAACTTGTGCTTTGCATTGTGAATGGGTTGAAACGCATGTCAAATGTTGTTCTGAATTAGTTAAGCTAATTTAACCACGATTCACATTCTTTAGGGTGAACTTTGGTTCTTTAACTTAAACAAAATATTATTTCATCAAATAATGTTTTGTTTAACTTGGGCTTTGCATTGTGAACGGATTGAAATACATGCCAATAGTTTTGTTTTTGTTTTTTTCCCAGTGTCCTGTCTAGCAATGTGGCAATAAGAATTGATGTCTTAATGCCGAATAGAGCTCAACAGATTTTGCTTTCACAAGTGGAGCAAACAGCTTTCGCCATAATGCTCCGCTTGATTTGTGCATGTAAATAGCTTTATTGTGATTCCTGCAGGGAGAATTTCAAATTATATGGACACTACAATGGGAAAGTGGGAGAGTAAAGGAAGAACAAGAAGAGAAAAAAAAGAAAGAGAAGAGGTGAAAGAAAGAAGAGATAAAAGGAAGAGAATGATAAAACGTGCTCTGTCTGCTCCATCACCTGGAAAGAGACGCAAAAAGAACAGCACAACCAACGGACATAAAGCAACCAAGGGCCAAGGCGCCCGCCAGCACAGCGGAGGAGGGCAGGACGTGGGGGGATGGGCTCCGCACCTAGCGGAGACTTGAGATGTTCTTGGGAGAGGGAGCGGACCACACCCATACCTGGGAAAAAAAAAAAAAAGGAAAACTCGTTTAAAAACTGGGAGCGCCAAAGGGGGTGCACGGCACAGCCCACCCCCCCTCCGGAAGGAAGCTGGTGCCAGCGCCCCCCTTCCAAGCAACTACCCAGAACCCTCAATATCTAAATGTGAGGGGGGGTGAAGGGAGCCGTCCGAAGAGAGGCTCACACAACATAAGCCCCCCCCAGACGTCTTCCCCCCACCCCCCCATATCATGGCCTACATGAATGCGCGTTGTGAAAATGTTTGAAGTAAAAGTGTATAAAATGCATGATAAAATTGGGGAGAGGGACGTCACCAGAAAGTGGCAACCTCCAGTAACGCCCCCTCCCCAAGGACCTACATGTGTGGCGGCGTGACGGAGCAGGCAGAGGGAGGAGTCCGGGGATGGGGAGCAAAGGACTGGGGAGCCAACCCAGGGAGCCAGCTCCCCTACTGACTCCAATAGGCACCCCCGCTCCCCGAAAGCCCCACCCGGAGAAAGGGGCCCCTCCAGCGGCACCACCATAGCCCGGGGGCCAGGGAGAGGCCGCAGGGCCCGCCAGCCAACCACCCACCAGGACCAACACCTCCACCTCATCCAGCCCACCCACCAAGCCTACTGGCTTTAACCCCCCCCCCCCCCAAAAAAAAAATAAATTATATATATATATATATAAATAAAAATAAATAAACAAATAAATTTATAAAATGGGGGGACCCTGGCCAGCTAGCCCGCACCAGCCATCCCAAACCCCACCCCCCAGGCGAAACCCGCACCGAGAGACTACACGGACCAGGACCGGGACAGGGGGCCCCACTAGCAGAGTGCCAACCCAAAGAAAGGGAAGAGCATCTGCCCTGAGATGTTAATGACCATGCCCCCCTACCACCTCAATAGGCCCCGAGGCCCCCCAGCGCACCAGAGGCCCCGTGCAGGGGCAGACACCCGGGCGCACGCCGGCCCAGACCCCAAGGGGCACACACCCCGGAACCCCCGAGGCCCCGGTTCCGGTTCTTAACTCCACTCCATGTTTTTCTTTTATCAGATCTGCGGTGAACAGGGATTCACTGAATTACTCTGATTATGAACAACCACTTTTGTTTTGTCTTTTGTTTGTTTTGTTTTTATTTCTGTTATTAAATTCTTGGAATTGAAAAGAAGTTGTCACTCCTTTATTCTATGTGTGTGCAGGTTTTGCTCTTAAAAGATCGCTAGTGCTCGAATTCATCCCTTTCAACCATTGTCTTGATATGAGCTTAAAGCTGATCGTCACCAGACAATACTTAACAGACAGAGGGTTATTTAATAAACATTAAATAACTTTAAACAGTGTATAATTGCACAACACAGTGCTCTTTAAGGCTACATTCACACTGTAGCTTGAAGTGACCCAATTCAGATTTTTTTGCCCATATGCGACCTGTATCTGATCTTTTTATAACAGTCTGAACGACACAGATCAGATTTTTTCAAATGCGACCCAAGCCACTTGGATATGTGGTCCTGAATCCGATACGTATCTGATCTTTTCAAATGCGACCTGTGTCTGTACGGCCGGGTGTTCAACCACTATACCTGGTGGATAGCTGCTTTGCCGGAGAGGAGCCTGAGGAGAGGAGCCCAGGTCCTGCCGCAAACACAGGCAGCACCGGCAGCGGTGATACAGGTGGGTTATTTACATATAACGCAATAATCAGCTGTGACATAACGTGATGACGTGTGACCTATTTTCATTTGTATGTAGGTGATGGGACGCTTGCCTCACCTTCAACTCCTGCCTCAACCTCAGAGGAAAGTTCTACACCAAGAACTGATGATACAAGCTTTAACAGCAGTACACCATCTACATCCACTGGCTGTAAGAAAGTCTCTATATTTTGTCAGTTTACCCAAACATACCTACTACTGTATAAAACATAGTCATTTTGTGCATTATTTGTTGAGGAAATGTTTTCTGCTTGCTTCCTGAAATTCCTTTATTTATTGTAAAGGTCCATAAACTACACTTGCTATTACCATAAACAAAGAAAATAGTTTAATTCTATCACAGTTTTAAATTCTCTTAGTCTTACAGAAAAATAACAATGTGCAATGGTTGTTCTATTATTTTTCTTAATACAGCAAGATCTGCTAATAAGAGAAAAACAAAGTCAAAGCTGGAGACAACACTGGAGGTCTTTGTTGACAAAATTGGCAGTGCCCTAAAAAATTAAGACACTGATCTTTTATTAAAAGTGCAAGCAGCTCAGCATGAGCATGAACGTAAAATGTTCTCCATGCTGTCCCAGTTCTTAGAGAGATCAAGCCACCGTCCTCAGCCACTGTTTTACCAGGCTTCAATGCAGCCTTCACAGCCTTACAGCCCAAGAGAACCTCCTACTCTTCCCTCACCGTTTCCTGTAGCTTCGGGTCCATCCAACATCAAGCCTCTGTCCTTTCTTCAGGATTTAAATCAACCACTGCTGTTCAACGATGCTCATCCACATTCACATGTCACTCAATCCTTTTGCGAAACACTAGTTAATGCTCATGATTATCCTCCTGCCTTCCAGTCTCAAGATGAGGATGAAATGTAAACACTTTTGAAAAGTCCTGATTTTTGTTTTGAAGGATGCTGATCTGCATTTTAATTTAAATACTGCAGTTGCAATGAATGGTTAAGTTTACTTTATTAGTTACTACTTGAATTTAAGGTCCAATATTTTTTCATATGGATTGCTCTATTTTTGTATTCGAAAACATTGTTAAAAGCTGTTAAAGTTGATAAAAAAATTGCACTACTAGAGCCATACTATTTTACCTGTAAAAACAGGTAATGTTGTTGAAAACTTTATTTTTCTGTATTGAACAAAAATGATTGAACATGTGTATAAACAGTGGACCACCAAAAATAAAAATGTTGGTAGTTCAACGTTGGTTACTGAAAAACTGAGTGAGTGCTTCTCTGACTCTTGCGGGCTGCACATCTGCTACATCACCTCCTTCTGCCCATCTTTCAATGGGAGGAACAGGTGCACCAGGTTCCTCGTAGGCCTCACCATGCATTTCACACATGTTGTGGAGTGTGCAACATGCACTTATGACATTGGTAACAGCAGAGATGTCCACATCTAGGCGTTTAACAAGGCATCTCCACTGGCCCTTCAGCCGACCAAAGGCGCACTCCACTGTCATCCTGGCTCTGCTGTGGCATTCGTTGAAGCATCGTTGCTCAACTGTCAGTGCTCCTGTGTCCGAATATCCTTTGAGCAGCCAGCTTCGAAGGGCGTAAGCAGGGTCACCAAGCAGCATGATTGGCACTTGAATACCCATTATCTCTTCAGTGTTCTAAAATTTGGAAAATACACTAGTCAACAATACATCATGAACACAATTGTATCACCAAGTCTTCCGTCACTCACTAGTAAACGCTTACTGGTGGAAAAAGCTCCCCCCTCTCTGCCAGGCAATAAACATTGGAAGTCTTCAAAACCCGGCCATCGTGGACGCTTCCTGGCCATCCAGCATAAATGTTGGTGAAGCTGTTGGAATACCGTGTTTATTCAATGCACTACAGTACTTTAAAATATGAAAATATCATAAGTGATGTGTGGTCAGTGATGAAGACGATCACAGGCTTCAAGCAGAAGGGGGATCAGATAGATGGAAATCTGGACAGAGCCAATAAGCTGAACACATTCTTCAACAGGTTCAGTTCAGGAACAAACTCGGCATCCTTCGCTCCTGCCCGTAGCCAAGCATCAGATGTCTTATGTTCTGCCTCAGCCATATGCCTTCTCAGCAGAATATGGTGATTCTCCCTTTGCTGCCCCCTCCACTTTTCTGTCTCTAGAAGTCAAGTAAAGAGGCAACTGGAGAGATTGAACCAGAATAAGGCTGCAGGTCCTGATGGTGTCTACCCCAGAGTCCTGAAGGCTTGTGCAGAACAGCTCTCTGGGATTCTGCAGCACCTCTTCAAACTTAATCTGACCAAGGAGAAGAGCATCCCGCATGGAGCATCGATACGTACTCTGTCTTTAGTCAGAGGCCTCTCCAGATCAGCTGTAGGACAGACTGGTACAAGAGATCCTGGCTGCAGCCATCACCGTCTACAACAACTCACTGAAGAACCCTGCACGATTTGAGTTACACAAGCATTTAATTTCCCTTTGGGATTTTATATTTTAGTATTCAGTAATTGACAAGGACACAACAACTAAGACGGTTAGAGCGTGGGATCAAACCAGCAACCTGCCTGGTACAGGAAGAACTCCCTAACTCCTGTACCACTGTCACGCCATATCAACCTGGAACAAATCAAGGTAACATCCAGAAATCAGGTTTGTAGATGTTTGACATGGGAAGGCAAGACAGGGAAATGCAGGAAACAAGATCTAGGTCGTGACATAGTAATGAGGCAAAAAGAAACAGTGGACATCTATTCACAAAAAAGCTTTCAATAATCTGGCACTGTTCTGTCTGCAGTGAGCATATGAGGGGCAGAAAACAGGCAGTGCTTGGCACAGTCGTATAATATGAAAACAGATCATTGCAAAGCTAACTTTTTGTTCATCACATTATTGTTTAATCTAAATTTAGAAATTGCTTGCAGACCAGTTAGCATCCATTTTATTGGGTTTCGATAATGTTCACTGCAAGAAATCAATCTGCCATTTACGTCACTGTCAGGTTGCTAGGCCCGATTATTATCAGTGGCTTTGGGCTTGTTCATTTATACTGTTTACAAGGTAACAGTAATAGAGCTGGATGCTTGTTTTTCTCGCAATTACTGGCAACACTGGTGTGGCTTCACGACCTGCACTGTTTTTTTAGTTTTTTTAAAGCAGCTGCCTGGGAGGGAATTTTCTTCTTATATGCTTTCACTGCCATGTATAAGTTAAAGTTTAAAAGTCAGCTATCCCTCAAACATGCAGTGCTGTGCATGTTTGTCATGAGCCGCAGACTGAGTGACAGCTTTTGGTTAGCCGTTAGAAGCTAGCGTTAGCTTCCTCAAACCTCCTTATTTATCCCCGGCTTAATGGGGGTGAAGGTAATATTTTTGTTTACCAAATATGGGTTTGCAAAGGTACATTTTTGGTTAGCTGTTTCCACCACTGACAACAGGTAATTTATATGGGCTTGACTGCAGTAAATCCATTTATAATGAAGCAGGGAGGAGTTATAGGGGCAACATACAGTCACAAAATCCTGTCACAAAAGCTGGTTTTGTGTCCAAAAAAAACAAAGACAATCTATAACAAATTTCTAGCAGTGTCAGAAATTCTCTGGAAATATTGTGCGTCAATACCCTCTTCTTGTCCTCTTTCCCCAGGCCAAAGTCAGGCATTGTCCATTTTATAGTGTTATGGGTTACTATCAAGGTGCCATTATATCTGCTTTGCATTATGCTTTGCATAATGTTCCATGTCATTGTTACAAATGTGCATTGTTTGAAAGACTTTGAAAGAACAATGTAATGTTTACATCTATGTCTTCATTCTTTCAAAGTTATAAAAACAGAAATAGAGAGCTAAGGTTTATTGTGTGCTGTTAGTCTTTATAAATTATAATAGTAAACCATAAACTAGCTAAAAGTTAAATTCTACTATAATGCAGAGATTCATGTTGAAAGCCTTGAAAGTATCCATGCAATCTCAATGCTATATCAATGATAATAAAGGCATTATATATTAATGTAAAAAAATACAGCATTCAGTTTAGCCGAATAAAGCACATGTACTTATGATTGATTAAAATATATAAACTTTTTATTTGGACTAGTAGACTATGGTAATCTACGGTGATTTTACATGTACGACAACGTACATGTAAAATCATGTTAGGAGGGTATCTTAAGGTCATCACCATCCCTCGCAGCTCAATAGAGCCATAAGTTGATAAATTCAGAAGGGCATTTGCCCTTCAAGCCACACAATTTGCTAGCAGCACTGCCTCTGTTAGGCCTCCCCTAATCTAATGCCAACTGTCTGCCTGTGAAGAAAAATGAAAAAATTGTTTGTGAAAAATGAGCATCAAACCTGTTCCTCCAATCCCCACCCCCAGTTCTTCATCAGAAACATGGTCAGCAACAGCAGCTTTCATTAGGCCCGGGAGAGCTTCTTCAGCTTGCCCTACTAAGGAAAAGTAAATGCAAGCAATTACAGATGAAGTGATTTAACATGCTAGTGTTCCCTCGCAGTATAAGTGGCTCATTGTAGAGTGCAATCTGAACTGGAAGAGTATGCACAGTATGACTGCTGCTATTTATGGCTCTGACCAGAATTTGTGTTGACTTAGTGTCCATTGGCCAAACGCAGGGGAAAGTCATTAAAATAGGACATATTTTTAAGCACTGTAAAACGCAAGTAAGGAAATTTGCCAATTATCTAGGAAAAAGGGATGCAATGCATTTATAACCCCCCACACATTGTCCTACTTTGGAACAGTCCCATGCCCAGCTAAATGCAGATTTGCATCAGGAAGGGCATCTAGTGTAAAACCTTTGTCAAGTTTACCATGCAAGTCAATATATAAAGGTAGTTGGTGTGAGACATCAAACTGGGTGATCCGACATGAGAAGAGAAGTGACGATGCAGTTGTATTCAAGATGTGGATCTATAAAGTCTGAGGCTTCTCTTACATTTTTAAAGGGGTTTTCATGGTGTTTCATACTGTTTATTTTGGAAAGGAATTTGATTAAGTCGCCTATAACTCAGATATGGTGATATTTGCATTAGTGGTTCCATCTGAAAAATATTCTTTATTGCCTTTGTGTCATACAAAAACTATTATTTATATTTCCACTTTATGACTTTGGAGCTGTACTTGATTTAAATCACATAGGTCATTTCAGGCGAAAATTGCTCCTGAAATCCTTTGGGCTTAAGAGGTTAACTAGCTTTAGCTTTGAGTGAACTTACCCACTTAGACATCGAGACAACAAAATAAAAGTATATTTTCATGATTTCTATAATTTAGGAAGTAGCAGAATATGACCTAATACACCCATTTGTGTCTCTTTTGCAAGATTGTCAGCCACAATCCCTTTGGCACACTATCAAAACCAAAAAGCTAATATCCTTGCGACCCAACCGCACCCACCAACTGCCTTCCACCTCAGAATCTTCCACCTCAACCTCTTTTTTCTACATTTGTGCTTTATTCTTCATATCCTCCCTCCCTCTTTTTCTCATTTCTTATTTCACTTTGTCCCATTCCTTCCCTTTCCTCACCTTGTTCCTTATATTCCTTTAACGCTATGCAATTCCTTTGACCCAAACACATACTATTAGGCTATTTAGTCATTCTTCTTGCTGCCTGTAGACTTCTCTCTGCATTATTTAATTTAGCCTTTTATGCAGAACAGTTTTGACATTACTCAAATTTATAGCATCCTTCATTGTCCTCTCTCTAATGTCATGTTTACCTTCTACCACCTTTATTTAAAACTTTTTTTGGCCTCCCTCAGTCTCCTCACCTGTCCTTCACCATGACTTTGCTTCCCGTTTTCATCTCTTCACGCCAGTGGGCCACACCACGGTTCTCCTTACCGTGCGTTCATCCATCCTTTATTTCACTCCGCCAGCCAAATCACTCTCCAACAGATGCCGTACTCATTCAGCGGCTCTCCCAAGTGTACAGAAGTGTATCTCCATGACTGTCTGTTGTGCCGGTGTAAATATGCACGTGTGTGCGTAAGGGAGCTTGTGTGGGCATGTGGCCATGTGTGTTTCTCAGTGGAACAGGCCTGGCCAAGGCTAATTGCTGCCTCCTACCTGGTGGTGACAGGCCTAATCAAGGATGATGGGCTCACTTTTGGTTTCTCTCTCTCTCCCTCCTCTCTGGCTTACTCTAGCCTTTTTTATCCCTCTTTTGGCAAAAAAAAATAGACAGCCTCTAGTCACCCATTATGGGTTGTTTTTGAGGAGAGGAGGAGAAGGGGAGGATGATGGTGTGTGTGTATACTTCTACTTGCAGCTGAGTGAGGACATTTTTGCCTATTTTACTGGTAAAGTGAGGCCATTTTTTTGGTCCTCACTTTTTTGGGCTAGGGGTTAGAATTAGGACTATGGTGTCAGTTAGATTTAGGGTAGGGTTAGGGTTAGGCATGTACTGGTAATGGTTAGGTGTAGGGTTAGAGTCAGGGTAAGGCCATGGAAAGGGTAGAGAATGAATGGAACTTAAGGTAGTCTCTTCACTTTGTATTTAAAACAGAGTGAGTGTGTGTGTGTGTGTGTGTGTGTGTGTGTGTGTGTGTGTGTGTGTGTGTGTGTGTGTGTGTGTGTGTGTATTGGGGGTGTACAGGAGGAAGAAAAAAGGGCAACACTTTTCATTTCAAGCTCTCCTCTCTTGAGGGGACAGCATGGGAGCAAAAATTGGCCAGAGTGCTTAAGGGGCTGAGGTACACAGGTTGCACAATGGGCCTATTCACCTACTCTCAACCACTGAAGGGGCCAAAATGATTTGATGAATGAATAAATTTTGTTTCAGGGTGTTTTGAGGGTCATGCATGGAGATGCAATAAGAAAAGTTGTATACCCATGTGTGCGCACAATGTGTGTATGAAAAACTGTGAGTCATTGCCTTAAAGGGTATTGATATCAAACAACTGCCTCATGTGGTTCAAAGCTGCTTTAGTATGATATTCAAAAATGCTGTTCAGTTTGAACAGTAACAAAATAGATGTTTGTGAGCATCTGAATAAAATACAGTTGGCAAAATACCAAATGCTGTACATGTGGGTATAATGTTGCAACACAAACAATAGCCATATTTATAAATTCCTAGAGCTGACACAATCTCTAAACAAACATTCACACATTTTTTCTACCCTTAAATTTCAGAACATTTCAAGTTTTTCTATATATTTGGGAGAGGCATAAGGTGGAGCTTGCTAACCACCAGTCTCTAGCACATTTGAATCCATTGTCTGCAAGCTATCTGGTCCAACTCCAACCATCATCGCTGCTGTCTACCGCCCCTCAAAACCGAATAGTGTCTTTTTAACTGGGTTTGCTGATTTTCTCACCCATCTATCCTCTCTCTCACCAAACTTTATACTACTGGGTAATTCAATATCCACATCTACGTGTCATAGTGCAGCTTTGCCTGCTGCACCATGGGCATTTTTGTGGCACTTTCCACCTCCCATACACCCCAGTTCTCCACTTCACCTTCTGATCAGTTACACCAGTCAGCCTTAATCAAGCCTGGCCTGCTCAACCTATTTTATAAGATCACCTAAGTCTTCCCTGTCAGATTGTCTGCTGTCCACTGCTCACAACTGCTCATGGTCTTTATCCAAACCTCGTCTGCCAGTCAGAGCTTTCCCACGTCTGCCACTCAGAGCTTTCCCACATCTGCCGGTCAGAGCTTCCCTCGTCTGCCGGTCAGAATTCCCTATGTCTGCCTGCCAGAGTTCCCTTCGTCTATGCCTTCCTACCTGCTTGTAAGTACTCTCTCTGTTGTGCTGCTGGTTCTGCTGCTTCTCCAGTGCTGCAAGTACTCTCTCTGCTGTGCTGCTGGTTCAGCTGTTAATCCAGCGCTCCAAGTATCTCTTTGCTGCGCTGCCAGCTCCACCTCAACCCCAGCGCTAACCTACCTGCTCTGAAGGCTTCCTGGCTCTACTGCGCAGCACCCGCAGTCATCCAGTTCTCTCTGGTCCACCTTCTCCTGCCATCTCCATCATCCTGCTGCAGTCCAGTTCAGATTGTTGGTCTCATTCCTCCATAACCATCTCTTCAATAAAATCCTTGAAACGTTTCTCTGTGTGTGGCTGAGTACGGGTTCATCATAAGAAAGTGTGACACATGGACAATACCAATTTCCCTCTCACCAAAGACGTTAGTTCCTGCCTAGAGAGTTTTGAATGTCAGCAATACACCACTACTCCCACACACTCCAAAGGACATATTCTGGATTTAATCTGCTTATCTGGCGTCATCCCTCTCAACATAACAGCTGGTAAACTCCCCATAACTGACCGTTTTCTCCTCTCATTTGCAGTAAATCTTACTCTCTCTATCTCTAAAACATACCGCCTCATATCTTTCTGGAACATAAAGACCATTAATCTATCCACCCTCACTTCAAATATCCACTCTTCCTGCAACCTTGACTTCAATAATCTGTTCACCCCTGATGATCTGGTCTCTCACTACAACACTTCTTGACTCTCTTGCTCTACTAAAAATCTAATTTATTTCTTTCTCCTTCCCCGCCCTCTGGTTCACCCCCAATCTCCAACACATGAAAGCCAAAGGGCGGCATCTTGAAAGACTTTATAGAAAAACTGGTCTCAATATACACGAATAAATTTACAATAATGACATCTTTCACTATAAGGACTCCATTGCCAGCACTAAAACACAGTACTACTCCAGCTTAATCACTGCCAATCAACATAGCTTTAAGCAGTGTTGTAGTACTCGAGTCAGAGACTCGAACTCGAGTCCGCATCATTAGCTAAATTTAGAGACTCGTGACTTGACTTGGACTTGAGCACTGATGACTCGAACTTGGACTCGGACTCCTACATTCAGATCATTCTGACTCAGAAATTGAGAAAGAGACTCTACTTTTTTATATATCATTAGGATATAATTTTAATATGTCATTAAAATATTTTTGGTGTATGATTTTAATATCTAAATGGCGTACCGCGCACGTGACGTCACCATCTCATGAGCAACGCCCCTTGCTGCTAAGGTAGGGCAAACAGTGTGAGAGCGCACGTAGCAACCAGCCATTACACATGCAACAGATACAACGATATGACCGACTTTTCAGCTGTTAAACTTTCACAAGAGGATGTCCAGGCGCCCATTTTACTGGTAGAACTATGGAACAACATAATAATAATAATAATACATTTTATTTAAAAGGCGCCTTTCTAGACACTCAAGGTCACCGTACAGAAGGGTAAAAAACAGAATGTCAGAAACAAAATCAAAACAAAAAACATTTAAAAAATAAATAAATAAATATCGAGGCTGGGACAGGGAAATTGATAATTAAAGAGAATAGGCGGTCTTAAACAGATGAGTTTTGAGTTGTGATTTAAAATTTAGAAGTGAGTCCGTGTTTCTAAGTAGGGGTGGTAGAGAGTTCCAGAGGCGCGGGGCAGAGCGGCTGAATGCTCTGCTCCCCATGGTGGTGAGACGGGCGGAAGGGACAGACAGGTGTAAAGCAGATGAGGATCTAAGAGCACGGGAGGGGGTGGGAATGTGCATGAGGCCTGACAGATAAGGGGGGGCTAGGTGGTGAAGGGCCTTGAATGTCACCATGAGAATTTTATATTGAATGCGGAACTGCACGGGGAGCCAGTGAAGCAGTTGGAGGACCGGGGTGATGTGGTGGATAGAGGGAGTTCTTGTTATGATGCGAGCAGCTGAGTTCTGGACCAGTTGTAGTTTATGGAGTGATTTCTGAGGAAGGCCGAAGAGGAGAGAGTTGCAGTAATCCAGTCGGGAGGTGACAAGGCTGTGCACAAGTATGGTAGCAGTGTGTGGGGTAAGGGAGGGACGGAGGCGGTTGATGTTTCTTAAGTGAAAGTAGGCAGACCGGGTAATGTTATTGATATGGGATTGAAAAGATAGGGTGCTATCGAGGATGACACCCAGACTCTTAACCTGGGGGGAGGGGGAGATGGAGGAACTGTCAATAACAAGTGGGAAACTGTCGGTTTTGGAAAGGGTTGATTTGGTGCCGATGAGGAGAACCTCAGTTTTACTACTGTTTAATTGAAGGAAGTTGTTAGTGAACCAGGCTTTTATTTCACAGATGCAATTTGTGAGGGAGGTGGGGGGAAGAGAGGACGATGATTGTGTGGAGAGGTAGAACTGGGTGTCATCAGCATAGCAATGGAATTGGATGTTAAATTTGCGGAAGATATTGACAAGGGGAAGGAGGTAGATGATGAAGAGGAGGGGCCCGAGTACAGAGCCCTGGGGCACGCCTGAGGTGACGGGGGAGGGGGTGGATTTGAGGGTCTTCAGTTGAATGTACTGAGTGCGGTCAGAGAAGTAGGAAATAAACCAGTCCAACGGAGTGTTAGTGATGCCAATGGAAGAAAGCCTACTGAGGAGAGTGGTGTGACAGATGGTGTCAAAGGCTGCACTGAGGTCGAGGAGGATGAGGATGGTGAGTAGTCCAGAATCAGATGCCATGAGGAGGTCATTGGTGATTTTGATGAGTGCTGTTTCAGTGCTATGTAGTACCGACGTTCAGCTCAAACGATCGCTTGAGTGTCGAGGTCTTAGAAAGACTGGAAAACGGGCCAAGTTGATAGAATGGTAAGTTGATGTTTTTCTCCTGCTCCGTGTTCATGGCGTCACGGCCGTCCAGGAATCGGTATAAATTTTCCGGCCCGCCGAACAATTTAGTCCGGTCCGGTGGCCAGAATTTATCATTATCCAACGGCTGTATCTCCTCGCTGCATCGACCGATCTGCACCAGATTTGTTGTGAGTCATGTGGGAGCGCTGCCGAACGCGTTTGTGGGAATCGCCCGGTGGACGGGCGAGGAAAATGCGTAACAGCATCTGCGGTGGCGGGCGGGGTTCGCGCACCGCCGGCCGGCCAGAGCCGCGACGGTGCGCGAACTTGGATCAATAGTAACTCGACTCGGACTTTACTCGGATGAGTAGTGGACTTGACTCGGACTCGACTCGGATTTTTTTTTTAATGACTTGGACTTGACTCGGACTTGAACACTGGAGACTCGAACCTGGACTCGGACTCGAGGCATAGTGACTTGACTACAACACTGGCTTTAAGTCACTTTTATCTGTACTCAACAATACCATCAAAACCCAGGACTCTTTCCCCCTGCAACTTTACACAACCTCCTTCTGCAATGACATCATGCCATTTTTCACAGGAAAAAATCAAGAACATTCATGAGCCTCATCTCAGCACCTCAGCAGATCTACCCCCACCTACACACTCATTCTCCTCCTTCCATCTTCCCACTTTCTCGGGAAATCACAGAGCTCATCCGGAAATCCAAACCATCCACCTGTCAATTGGACCCCCTCCCAACGCAACTTGTCAAAACCCGTTTCCCCTCTCTGGTCCCCCTCACTTCCGCTATCATCCACACCTCCCTCACCACTGGAACTGTCCCCACACCTCTCAAAACTGCTGCCATCACCCCAATTGTGCAAAAAACCTGGTGCTGACCTCATCAACTTCAACAACCTCTGTCCTATCTCCAACTTACCTTTCATTTCCAAAATTCTTGAAAAACAGTTGCCTCCCAGCTCCATTCTCACCTATCTGCCAACAGCCTGTATGAAGAATTTCAGATTGGTTTCCGGCCACTCCACAGCGCTTAAACAGCACTCATCAAAATCACCAATGACCTCCTCATGGCATCTGATTCTGGACTACTCACCATCCTCATCCTCCTTGGCCTGAGTGCAGCTTTTGATACCATCTGTCACACGACCCTCCTTAGTAGGCTTTCTTCCATTGGCATCACTAACTCTACATTGGATTGGTTTATTTCCTACTTCTCTGGCCACATTCAGTTCATTCAACATAAGACCCTCAAATCCACCCCCTCCCCCGTCACCTCAGCTGTGCCCCAGGGCTCTGTCCTGGGACACACCTGACACCTGCTTCCCGCATTATAACAAGAACTCCCTCTATCCACCACATCAACATGGTCCTCAGACAGCTCCACTGGCTCCCAGTGCAGTTCTGCATTAAATATAAAATTCTCATGGGGACATTCAAGGCCCTTCACAACCTTGCCCGCAACCCCCATATCTGTCAGGCCTCCTGCATGTTTTTTATTCTGTGTTTCGACTTTGTTTCTGACATTGTGTTTTTTATCTTTTTTGTACGGTGACCTTGAATGTCCAGAAAGGCACCTTTTAAATAAAATGTATTATTATTGTTATTATTATTACAAGACTGCCTGACTGTAATGTCGAAACTAGAAGTGCATTCATGGAAAGACCCCCACATATTCGAGCATATTTCACTCTGCAGAGGTCTGCGCGTACTTGAGGCGTACTCTATGCGTACGCTGCGCATTGAAGTGCATGTCACACTATAATCTTCTCGGAGGCACTTCTTGGAGAGAAGGCAAGAGACACCAAGCTTGACACACTGAGCTGCTCTAAGTCAGCAGTCTCTCTGTTCTCACTGACAGGTGTGCGGTGGGAGCCTGCTGGAAAAGAAATGGCTCTAGCTGCTCAGCTAGCTGGCAGAAAATGTGGGAATTATAGGAATTTGCCACAAGAAATGTAGGCACCAGTATGCTCAACTATGAAGCGTAAAACGTCCGTGGACAGTCAGCGTGGAGTCCACAAAGCTCACAGTATGCGCACAGTACGCCTGAGAGTATGTGGGAGCCTTTAGGTAACCCGCACCCAGAGTACGTGCTAGCAACAATAAACCTAGTAAGTTAATTCAATGTAAAGCTTACATTTATTTTAGCCTTACTTTAGAAAAACAGGGCAGTGTAGTTCTATTCTGTCCTCCCGACAGAGAGGACAGTTGCTTAAACAACTTGATATGTGTCCTGATTTATTTTTATTATTTCATGATGTCACTCATGATGCATTGTGTTGGAGGTCTATCCATTCATCCATTGTCTATACCTGCATATCCATGTCAGGTCACAGGTGGAGCTGGTGGTGGTACCTAACTCAAGCTATCATTTGACAAGATGTGGGGTACACCCTGGGCAGATTGCCAGTCGCTCACAAGGCAACGTAGGGAGACACACACACACACACACACACACACACATGCACACACACACACACACACACACACACACACACACACAGATCCCTAGCTGGGATTCAAACCCAGGACCTTCCTACTGAAAAACAACAATGCTAAAAATTGTGCCACTGCAATGCATTATATAACATGACCTGATTATTTTTATTAATCTTTATTTCTGTTAATTATAATTTCTTTCCACCTCCAGCTGAAAAAAAGCGTCACCCTCTATTTAACATTAGAATATTGGATCAGACCAATAAAAAAGCAACAATTTTCAGGCAGAAATGGAGACTTAATGGAAAATATGATTAATACCAGCTTAAATAATTTTTTTTCCAAAGGTACTTTTGATCTCAAAGAAGGCCTCTTAAAATGCATATTCTAATTTATTGAGTATGACTGCATACTGTTACTTCCTTATCCTTATTTTATTTCCTCTAACGTTTCTATATTTGTACTAAAAGTCTGTATACTGTGATCACTTGAGACCACAGTCAAATTCCTTGTTTGTGCACACAGTCTTGGCCAGTAAAGCTCATTCTGATTCTAAGTGTGTGTACGGTTTTTTATCCTGCAATGTTCTGTGATGGACTTGCAACCTGTCCAGGGTGAATCTCGCCTCTTGCCCAATGAAAGATGGAAATAGGTAATAGCCCCCCCCCCCCCCCCCACACACACACACACACACACACACACACACACACACACACACACACACACACACAACACCCATGAATATTTGCTTTCAGGCTAGTTTAAATCAATGGTGGTTGAACAGGAATTTATTGTTAGCCACTAATAATAGCTTTCCCAGAGGTGGCTCACTTGGATTTTAATATCAGTTAATCTAGTCTCAAAAATGAAAATAAAAAAAAACACCAAAGAGTTTTTTTTAATATATATGTATTATTGGAGTTCTTTGCAGTGTGATGCCATTTGGAACCTTGTATTGCATTGTTTGTGATTTGTTTTCTGGAAAGAAAAACTGTATATAGTAATAAGCTTTGGTATTTAAAGACCAACAAATAACATGATTCATAACAGCTCATATACCATATTGTATGTCATTAACTGCTGTCCCTTTGTTGCTGTTCTGCAATATTTATTGCAGTTTTTTATCAGTATGATTAATAACCTCAGTGGAACTTAATCACTGTGAGACCTACAAGCAGAAAGAACTATGTTTATGACCTAATCAAATATACAACTGTGCTTGTAATAAAACAAAATTATAATTTCCCCAGTGTACAGTGTATGGGAAAATACATTTGGAATCTTAATTTCTGGATCACGAGGCTGTATGGCAGTTTACTTGTACAGCCCAAGCATGTATAGTGAAAGCTTTGCTTCATCAATCAAATAAACAAATATGGTAACAACATAAAATCATTGCAAAATACCTTCACTAAAATTGGCAAAACTGATCTATGCAGGAATTCATGGGAATACAGTGTGACTCCCTGCTTAATGTGTGGTACTTTGACAATAATATTGTCTGTTGTGAAAGAAAGATTTCATTATGTGGGCAGTGAGATTATTACTGTTCTTTTCGTAAGTTCTCTCTACTTTTTTATCTTTCATTTAATTCTTCTTATCATTAGTGCAACAGTTACGATAACTATGACTGGCAGCCCGACTATAATCATCTACAGTCTACTAATCAATTTTTGTCATGATCCAATGGTTTTTGTGTTTTGATCATTTTGGGCTTCTCTTGATCAGTTAATTCTCCTGTGTTCTTTATTTTGGTTAGGTTTTGCCCTATTTAGCAATTGTTTTTTTTTTCCATTTAGCCTTTTATTTGCTTATAGTTTACTATTGGTACATTTAGTAGATTTATTTTTTATTAGCGTTAGACTTATGTGCCTTTGTCTAGCTAAGCTCCCTTTGTGTTATCTAGATTAAATAAACTTCTTAACCAATCACTTAATCTGGGTGGCATTAAACTGGCCTCTGGTAATAAAGTAAAAAATCTTGGTGTTATTTTTGACCAAGACATGTCATTTAAATCCCATATTAAACAGGTTTCCAGAGTTTCCTTTTTTCACCTCCGGAATATCGCCAAAATTAGAAACATTCTGTCCAGGAGTGATGCTGAAAAACTGGTCCATGTATTTGTTACTTCAAGGCTGGACTATTGTAATTCTTTACTATCAGGAATTCCACAAAATGCAGTTCAAAGCCTTCAGCTGATCCAAAATGCTGCAGCAAGAGTTCTGATGAAAATCAACAAGAGGGATCATATTTCTCCAATTTTAGCTTCCCTTCATTGGCTTCCTGTTAAATCAAGAATAGAATTTAAAATTCTTCTTCTAACGTATAAAGCCCTTCATAATCAAACTCCATCATATATCAGAGCTCTGATTACCCCGTATGTTCCTAACAGAGCACTTCGCTCTCAGACCGCAGGTCTGCTGGTGGTTCCTAGAGTCTCTAAAAGTAGAATGGGAGGCAGATCCTTTAGCTATCAGGCTCCTCTCCTGTGAAACCAACTCCCAGTTTTGGTCCGTGAGGCAGACACCCCGTCTACTTTTAAGACTAATCTTAAAACTTTCCTTTTTGACAAAGCTTCTAGTCAGAGTGGCTCATGTTACTCTGAGCTATCTCTATAGTTATGCTGCTATAGGCTTAGGTTACTGGAGTATATCAGGATCTAATTTTCTCACTATATTGAGTTCTACTGTTCTTCAATTATGCATTATGTGTTGTCATTTCTGCTTTAACTTTCTGTTCTCTCTCTTTTCTCTTCATAGTAGGTACACCTGGTCTGGCGTTCTGTTAACTGTGACATCATCCAGAGAAGACGGCTCACCCGCTACTACCATCTAATGTAGAACAGATTACTAGATCAATGTGTGCTTCTGTGCTTTTTGTTTCTCTTGTTGTGTCTCTGTTCTGTCTTCTGTAACCCCAGTCGGTCGAGGCAGATGACCGTTCATACTGAGCCCGGTTCTGCCGGAGGTTTTTTTTCCCGTTATTGGGTGGTTTTTCTTCCCACTGTCACTTCATGCTTGCTCAGTATGAGGGATTGCAGCAAAGCCATGTACAATGCAGATGACTCTTCCTGTGGCTCTACGGTTCCCCAGGAGTGAATGCTGCTTGTCGGGACTTTGATGCAATCAACTGGTTTCCTTATATAGGACATTTTTGACCAATCTGTATAATCTGACCCAATCTGTATAATATGATTGAACTTGACTTTGTAAAGTGCCTTGAGATGACATGTTTCATGATTTGGCGCTATATAAATAAAATTGAATTGAATTGAATTGAATTGAATTAATTAGTCTCCTTCCCTCAGTTCTTTTTCACAACTGTTCTACATTACCCTAAACAGACTCACCTGCTCCACATATCAGTGATCATGTCTTTTCTGTACACAAGGCCTTGTCCACACATAGCCGGATATCAGGCCTGATTTGTCCTTTCATTCACACAAAAACTTTGTTTCACATCACTAAAAACTATTATTTCTCAAAACTCCGACCAAAAGTAGAGATTTGAGAAAACACCATTTTTTTGTTGTGTACCTGTCAAAACAGAGTTAAAGGGTCCTGCGCATTACAGTCTGCAACAAATAATGTGGGGCTGACGTCACATGTGCGTCCATTGGTGGGAACTTTCTGTTTGGAGTAAGGCATATTGTGTCACTTCCTGTTGTCACAGTTTGAATTTGCGGTGTGAATTTGCGGTCTGTTGCTTCAGACTCTCATGCTCTTATTTTTAATGTCTTTGCTGTAACCTCTGTTTCTAACACATAAGCACTTTTAAAACATTCTCTGTTGCTGCACATCGTGCTTGGGAACTCCTCGTGTTTCACACGATTTGCTTTGTGGCGTGGTAAAAAGGCGCCAGCCTAGCTTTAGACTAGCCTAGCTTTAGCTCCATAATGGCTTCCCCCCCTTGCTCTCTCTTCCGCTTCTCCATCTCCCCCTATCTCCTGCTCTCTGTGTCAGATGTTTAGCTATTCCTCTGCCTCCTTTAGTGATAATGGTACGTGTAATAAATGTAGTATTTTTGTAGCTTTGGAGGTGAGGGTGTCAGAATTGGAGACCCGGCTCCGTGCTGTTGAAAACCAGCTGATAGCCGCCCCTTTGCTAGCACGGAGCCACATAGACCTAGCGTTACTTCACTTAGTGATCTTCCAGAAGCGGCACCCGTGCAGCCGGGTAACCAGGCCGGCTGGGTGACGGTTCGTAGGAAGCATAGCTCTAGATTCTAGCCCCCAGGTCACCACCAACCCGTCTGCGTTTCTAACAAATTTTCCCCACTTAGCGACACCCCCCCTGAGAAGCCAACTCTGGTGATTGGGAGCGCTACAGTCAGAAACGTGGCACTAGAGACACCAGGGACCATAGTTAAATGCCTGCCAGGGGCCAGAATGGGCGACATAGAATCTTACCTGAAACTGCTAGCTAAGGATGAGCATGAATACAGTAAGATTGTTGTTCACGCTGGTGGTAATGACACCCGGTCACGCCGATCGGAGGTCATTAAAGTTGGTGTTGCTTCGTTGTATGAGTTTGCTAAAACAATGTCGGACTCCGTAATTTTCTCTGGTCCCCTGACTGATCTGACCAGTGATGACATGTTTAGCCGCATGTCATCATTCAACCGCTGGTTGTTTAGTTGGTGTCCTGAAAACGACGTAAGCTACATTGATAACTGGCGAACTTTCTGGGGAAAACCTGGTCTGATCTGGAGAGATGCATCTATCCTACTTTGGATGGTGCAGCTCTTCTTTCTAGGAATCTGGCCAGATTTATTAGTTCTCCTAAATGCTGACAACCCAGGGTCCAGACCAGGAAGCAGAGTCGTAGTTTAACACACCTCTCTGCAGTTTCTGTACTGCCACCCACCCATTACCCTATTGAGACAGTGTCTTTCCCACGGCCAAAACTTAACAGATCAAAAACTGATCTAAAAGGAACAAATCATAAAAATCTAATAAAAATCAATACGGCTCACCTTGAACCAAAAAACAAAACAATTAAATGTGGTCTATAAGATATATAAGGTCTCTCCCTCCAAAGACTTTGTTAGGTAATGAATTGATTTCTGATAATCAGATTGATTTATTTTGTCTCACAGAAACCTGGCTACCAGAGGACTACGTTAGTTTAAATGAGTCAACTCCCTCCAATTATTCAAATTTCCACATTCCCAGATCTGTGGGAAGAGGAGGAGGAGTGGCAACCATCTTTCAGTCTGATTTATTAATTAGTCCCAGGCCAATTAATAACTACAGTTCTTTTGAACATTTACCCTCAGTTTCCCTCATCCAAATTGCAAAGCAATAAAACCTCTTCTGTTTGTTGTTTTGTATCGTCCACCGGGCCCTTACACTCAGTTTTTGGATCAGCTGTCAGACTTCTTATCTGATTTGGTGATAAACACTGGCAAGGTTATTATAGTGGGTGATTTTAACATTCATGTTGACACAGAATGTGATAACCTTAGTGTAGCCTTTAAAACTATCCTAGATTCAATTGGTTTTGCTCAAAATGTGCATAAACCGATGCACTCTTGGCTCCATACCTTAGACCTTGTGCTGGCATATGGCATTGATTGTAAAGAATTAACAGTATTTCCTCACAACCCTGTCCTATATGATCATTTTTTAATAACATTTGAGTTTAATCTGACTGAGTTCTCCACCCCTAAAAGACTGTTCTATTATAGTAGATCTTTATCGGATAATGCTGCATCAAACTTTAAAGAGTCTGTCCCCCTTTTAATATTGTCAGTATTGCAGAAATGTCCTGCAGATAGCAGCAATGTTGTTTCTTCCCATTCACAAATAGATGTCTTTGTTAACGGTATGACTTCGTCATTGCGTTCTGCATTAGACAATGTAGCTCCCTTGAAAAAGAAGGTGATTATTTACAGGAAGCTGGCTCCCTGGTTTAATTCAGAGCTGCGTTCCTTGAAGCACAATGTTAGGAAATTGGAGAGAAAATGGTGCTCTACACACTAAGAGGAATCCTACCTAATCTGGAGGAACAGCGTATTGTTGTATAACAAGACCCTTTGCAGAGTTAGAGCACCATATTTTTCATCATTAATTGAGGAGAATAAAAATAATCATTAATAATAAGATTTCTCTTCAGTACAGTTGCTAATCTTACCCAGAGCCACAACTCCGTTGATCCATCCATTCCCTTAGCTCTTAGCAGTAATAATTTTATGGGATTCTTCATAAATAAAATTGATACCATTAAAAATAAAATAATTGGCATCCTCCCAAACATGATTACCTCATCCTCAGTGAGTGAGGCAGCGTTGGAGGAATCTTTAGAACCTGCACGGTGCCTGAACTGTTTAGAAGCAGTAGAGCTTTCTGAGCTATCTAAAATATTAGCTTCATCTAAACCTTCTACATGTATGTTAGACCCAATCCCAACCAAATTGTTTAAGGAGGTATTCCCTTTGATCAGTGGTCCTATTTTAGACATAATTAATCTATCCTTAGTAAATGGATATGTACCACAGGCTTTTAAAGTAGCTGTTATTAAACCTTTACTTAAGAAACCTTCTCTTGATCAAGATGAGTTAGTAAATTACAGACCTATATCTAATCTTATTTTCTTATCTAAAATTCTTGAGAAAGTAGTTGCTAATCAACTCTGTGAACATTTACAAAGTAATTACCTACTTGAGGAGTTTCAGTCAGGCTTCAAAGCTCATCATAGCACTGAAACAGCTCTGGTGAAGGTCACCAATGATATTCTCATGGCCTCAGATAATGGACTTGTGTCTATACTTGTCCTTCTAGATCTCAGTGCTGCATTTGACACAGTTGATCACAATATTCTCCTACAAAGACGTGAGCATACTGTAGGAATTAAGGGAAAAGCATTAGGCTGGTTAAAATCTTATCTGTCGGACAGATTCCAGTTTGTTCATGTTAATAATAAATCTTCTTCAAACTCTAGGGTTACTTGTGGAGTACCACAGGGTTCAGTCCTTGGACCAATTCTCTTTCAGCAATCAGTCAGCTCCCTTGCCCTGATTAGTTCCACCTGCTCACTTGTAATTAGTCTTCACTCCTGTTCACCTGCTCACTCCCCTATATAGTCCTGCCACAAACCTCTGCAATCTGACAGATCATTTCGAGCCACTTGGTGAGTCTTATCCAGCGTTGAATTCTGATAGCACTGTTGATACCGACCCGATTGCCTTTTGGATTCTGAGCCAGCCTGATCCCTGAACCTGATTTTCTTGCCCTGTATGATTGCTTACCTGTTTCTCTGACCTGGACCTGCCTTGGGATATTTTGAGTTTTGCCTTGTCCTTGTCTGTACTTTTGCCTGTTTTGGACTGCCTTCCGTGTACCAGATTTTGGACTTCCTTTTTGACCATTGAGCCTTGCCTGTCCCTGTTTATTAATAAATCCTGTTTTTTTTTTTTTTTTTTGCTTATACCTCTCTTGTCTGGCTGAATACTGGGTCCTCAATCTCTCGTTCGTGACACAAAATTAGAAACATTCTGTCCAGGGATGACGCTGAAAAACTGGTCCATGCATTTGTTACTTCAAGGCTGGACTATTGTAATTATTTACTATCAGGAAGTCCACAAAATGCAGTTCAAAGTCTTCAGCTGATCCAAAATGCTGCAGCAAGAGTTCTGATGAAAATCAACGAGAGGGATCATATTTCTCCAATTTTAGCTTCCCTTCACTGGCTTCCTGTTAAATCAAGAATAGAATTTAAAATTCTTCTTCTAACATATAAAGCCCTTAATAATCAAGTTCCATCATATATCAGAGCTCTGATTACACCATATATTCCTAACAGAGCACTTCCCTCTCAGACTGCAGGTCTACTGGTGGTTCCTAAAGTCTCTAATAGTAAAATGGGAGGTAGATCCTTTAAGCCGGGCGTACACTGTACGAGTTTTTCCCCTTTTCGGGCCGATTCTTCAGTCGTGCGAGCATTTTTTGAATCGGGCCGAATTTCAGCTTGATCGTAGAGGGGGGGAGGAGGGGGGACTGGCTTCTCACGACTACCTCCCGATCAGGAATCGGACGATCGGTGAAAATCAAACATGTTTGAAATTCAGTCGGCTGTCGTGAGGTTTTCGTGAGCGCATCCTGCTGTTCAAGCAGAGCTACGAGGGGGCGCCCTCCCCTCCTCTCCGTCTCCGCCAGCGGAGGGAGGAAAGCGGGCGTCCCTGAAGCAACCTCCGGCCGGTGTTGGGGAGGGCAAGCCGTCCGGTCCGCGCAACGCGCTGGCCGCCTGTTTCGGCACGCCTCCGCGGTCCGCGCAACGCGTTGGCCGCCTGTTTCGGCACTCCTCTGCTTGCTGGGGGGGTGGGTGCGGGCCAGGCGACCTGCTGTGCCGCGTGGCCGCCGATGAGTCTCGTCTCTCCTCTCTCTCCCCTCCGTTCCCCCGACGCCCGGTGCCTCCTGCGGGCCTCGCCAGAGCTGGGCTCGAACCCCTGCTCTGGGTCCCTGTCACCTACCGTTGCTCGCCTGCCTCTGCCACCACAGCGAACGGTCCCAGAGGGGGCACGACGTACAGTGTGAGCAGTCCGGTCTCGTCCGTGCGTCGCGCCGCACAGATCGTGAGCGGTGAACTTTTTAAACCCCGCGGTTCCGTCGCACAGTTTGAGATGTATATAAGTACCACGACTGAAAAACTCGTACAGTGTACGCCCGGCTTTATAGCTATCAGGCTCCTCTCCTGTGTAACCAACTCCCAGTTTTGGTCTGTGAGGCAGACACCCTGTCTACTTTTAAGACTAATCTTAAAACTTTCCTTTTTGACAAAGCTTATAGTTAGAGTGGCTCATGTTACCCTGAGCTACCTCTATAGTTATGCTGCTATATGCTTGGGCTACTGGAGGACATCAGGACCTATTTTTCTCACTCTACTGATTTCTACTGTTCTCCTGTCTACTGTTCTCCAGATTTGCATTGTATTACATTCAAATGACTGTCATTTCAGCTTTTAACATTATGTTCTCTCTCTTTATTTCTTCATGGTAGGTACACCTGGTCTGGCGTTCTGTTAACTGTGACATCATTCAGAGAAGACGGCTCACCCGCTATTACCATCTATCTAATGTAGAACAGATTACTGGATCAATGTGTGCTTCTGTGCTTTTTTGGCTGTCTTGTTGTGTCTCTGCTCTGTCTTCTGTAACCCCCAGTCGGTCGAGGCAGATGACCGTTCATACTGAGTCCCGGTTCTGCTGGAGGTTTTTCCTTCCTGCTAATGGGTGGTTTTTCTTTCCACTGTCGCTTCATGCTTGCTCAGTATGAGGGATTGCTGCAAAGCCATGGGCAATGCAGACGACTCTCCCTGTAGCTCCACGCTTCTCCAGGAGTGAATGCTGCTTGTCGGGACTTTGAAGTAATCAACTGGTTCCCTTATATAGGAAATTTTTGACCAATCTGTATAATATGATTGATTTGACTTTGTAAAGTGCCTCGGGATGACATGTTTCATGAATTGGCGCTATACAAATTAAATTTAATTGAATTGAAATTGAATTGTTCCGAACTTGGTCATGCAGTGGAGGAATATTATTCTAAGATAAGCTTTATTGATCTCACAGTGGAGAAATTCACTTGTCCCATCGGCTCAATAGTCAAAAGTCAGAAGAAGGTGTCAAAGTAGGTAAGTAGAATCAGTTAGATACAGTTATACAGTTATATACAATATACAATTCTCTGTACACTCCTATGTATAAATATGTTATTGCACATATGTTATTATACAGTTAATACAGGACTATTGCACAGGCTTATTGCACAGTTTATACAGTTTATACAGGATTATTGCACAGACTTAATGCACGGATTGTAGCACCTTGTTTAAATAGCTTATTGCACATAAGTTATTACAGTTATTGTTGCAGCTATGGTGCGTGGTTGCAGTCGTTACTCTAATAGTTACACTTATAAAGCTATGATCAGGTAGCAGCAGGAATGAGTGACCTTTATAACATAATAATATAACACCATAATAATAATAATAATAATAATAATAATAATAATAATAATAATAATAATAATAATGGTAATAATAATTAATAATAATAATGGTAATAATAATAATAATAATAAACACAGCACATTATTGCACATAGTTACTGCAAAACACTTGTTACAGTAATTGTAACTGTTATACAGTTATATGTATAGTCCAGAGATTAAATTTACATGAGTTGCATATTATTGTGCATTAGTTATTGCATATTACTAATAACGGTTGTGGTCACAATTACAGTGCAGCATTGTATAATCTGGTTGCAGCAGGGATGAATGACCTACGGTAGCGCTCCTTTTTACAGACAGGGTGTTTTAGTCTGGCACTAAAGGAGCTGCTCAGCTCCTCTACAGTCTGGTGTAGGGGGTGGAAGGTGTTGTCCATGATGGATGTGAGCTTGGACAACACCCTCCTCTCAGCCACTTCCTCCACAGAGTCTAGAGTGCAGCCCAGGACAGAAGTGGCCTTCCTCACCAGCTTGTTCAGTCTCTTTCTGTCTCGCTCTGCACTACCAGGAGCCCAGCAGACGACAGCGTAGAGGAGGGCTGAGGCCACCACAGAGTCATAAAAAGTTTTTAGCAGAGGCCGGCTCACTCCAAAGGACCTCAGCCTCCTCAGGAGGTGGAGCCGGCTCTGGCCCTTCTTATACAGGGCGTCGGTGTTATGTGTCCAGTCCAGCTTATAGGGTAGTTCATTGTTATTGTTTTGAGGCGGGTTTTTCGCGCATGCGCGCCGGACTGGTAGGCAAAAGGCGAACACAATGGCGGACGCAAACAGAGAAACTGACGAGTTCTCCGCGTATTTTTCTTCTTTAGATAACGTACTACAAGATCGTTTTAAGAGTAAGTTGATGGTTGATGGTATCAGATTGCCAGATCCACACAACAAAAGCCTTAAGGGACGGAGCGAGCCTGTGAAATGCTGGCCAAGCGCTCCGTACCATGACATATACAGCTGCCTTATAAACATGGCAGGCCAGTACAGACAGAGAGCACGAAAGCCATGAAACCACTGGACGACTACAATTATTTTAAATCGGGAAAAAGGCTCCAGCAACGCCCGCGACGCCATGAGGGATTAATCGGTCAGAAAATGGATGGATGTTGTTGCAACAGCACAAAGCGGCGTCGGACACAGGCCGCGTCTCAGCAGAGGCCCGGTAGGTTAAAAAAAAAAAAATTTCACTACGGATTATTTAGGTGTTTTTGTCTTGTTAAAATGGGTGGCGGTGTCGGCGACATTGCAGCGTAAACACAGAAGTACTAGTGCCCGTGAACCGGGGCGTAATAGCAGCAGCAGCGGCTGTAGCCCCTGCTGCTAGCTGCTGCTAGCCGCCCCGGCCCGGCCCGTGTAGCCGGGCCGGGGCGCCGGCACGTGTAGCCGGTGGCGCCGGCCCGTGTAGCCGGGCCGGGGCGCCGGCCCGTGTAGCCGGCGGCGCCGGCTCGTGTAGCCGGGCCGGGGCGCCGGCCCGTGTAGCCGGCGGCGCCGGTCCGTGTAGCCGGCGGCGCCGGCCCGTGTAGTGTTTACGCAGCAGCCGCTGGCTGCTGCCGCAGCCCGTGAACTGGCAGAGCAGCCGCTGCCTGCTCCGCCGCTGCTGCTTGGCTGCTGCTGCTACCGCTTCTCCGGCCCGTGTAGCGATCTGTGTACCCTCCGCCGCTATTTAAGTAGAACAATGACTAGAGCAGAATTAAGTTGTATTTACCGGAGATGAAGTGTAGACTGCAAATTCTGTCGTAGTACGATGCCCCCCCCAGTCCATTGGGAGTGTCTGCCTGCGCTCTTTTCATTGAAAATATCCATTTCTTTCTTCGTCCTTCCTCCTTTGGAAAACGACAGAAACGTACATCCAACGATTTGGAATGCCTCTCTGTGCAACCGGGAGCACAACAAGTCGTAGGCATTGCTTAGATTCCATAAATAAACTAACTAAAAGTACGCTCTAAATCACTCGTTTTGTCATGTAGTAGACGAGAACAGTACTGTTTTCTGCCTACCAGCGGGACCCGGATGTAGCGCTGACGTCACGCGGGACGTCACACGTGAACTACCCTATTGTTGACGTGAACACCCAGGTATTTGAAACTCTCCACAGTTTCTATGTCCTGCCCCTGGATGTTCACGGGGGAGTGAGGTGGGGGTCTTCTCCTGAAGTCCATCACCATCTCCTTGGTCTTACTGGTGTTTAAGCACAGATGGTTCTTCTCACACCAGTCCACAAAGTCCATGATGACCGACCGGTACTCCAGCTCGTTCCCCTCAGACACACAGCCCACAATGGCCGAGTCATCAGAGAACTTCTGAAGGTGGCAGCTGTTCGTGTTGTAGGTGAAGTCCGAGGTGTAAAGGGTGAAAAGAAACGGAGACAGAACGGTGCCCTGGGGGGCCCCGGTGCTGCAGAGTGCCACCTCTGACTGACAGCCGTGCAGCCGCACGTACTGAGGGCGGTCAGTGAGGTAGTCCATGGTCCAGTCAGCTAGGTGTTTGTCCACCCCAGCGTCCTCCAGCTTCCCCCTCAGCAGCACCGGTCTGATGGTGTTGAAAGCGCTGGAGAAGTCAAAGAACATGACTCTCACAGCGCTCCCGGTGGTCTCCAGGTGGGTTAGCGCCCGCTGCAGCAGGTAGATGATGGCGTCCTCTACTCCGATGTTGGGCCGGTAGGCAAACTGCAGCGGGTCCAGGGTGGGGCTCACCATGGTGCGAAGGTGAGCTAGGATGAGGCGCTCCATGGTCTTCATCAGGTGGGAGGTCAGGGTGACTGGTCTGAAGTGGGCCGGTTCCCTGGCGTGCGGCGTTTTGGGAACTGGCACCACACAGGAGGTCTTCCACAGGGTGGGCACCACCCCCAGGCTGAGGCTCAGGTTGTAGATGTAGCTGAGGACGTCGCAGAGCTCATCTGCACAGGCCCTCAGCAGCCTGGGGGGGATGCCGTCCGGTGTGGATGGCTCTGGTGTTGGTGATGGTGACAGCAGGGGGGAGGGTAGGTCTCTGGATGGCTGGTCGTTGGAGTCGTGTGGAGAGTTTAGGGCAGGGAGGGGTCCGGTGTTAGGGGACTCGAAACGGGTGAAGAACCTGTTAAGTTCATCTGCAGACTTGGTGTCACCGTCTGCAGCCCTGCTGGTCTTCTGCCCAAAGCCAGACATGTTCTTCAGGCCTCTCCACACATCTCTGACGTTGTTCTGTGCCAGCTGTTCCTCCATCTTCTTCCCATAGTCCTTTTTTGCCTCCCTGATCCTCCACTGGAGCTCCCGCTGGACTCTACGCTGCTCCTCTCTGTCCCCTGAGTGGAAAGCCCTCTTCTTCTGGTTCAGGAGGACTTTCAGCTCAGGGGTCACCCAGGGGTGGTTGTTGTCAAAGCACCGTAGCCGTCGTGTAGGCACAATGCTCTCCACACAGAAGTTCATGTAGTCGGTGATACATTCGGTCAGGCTGTTGATGTCATCACCATGAGAGCTCTGGAACATGCTCCAGTCTGTGGTTCTGAAACAATCTCTAAGTCTCTCAGTGGCCTCATCTGACCAGATTTTCACCGACTTCTTCTGTGCTAATGTCCTTCTCACCAGTGGAGTGTAATGGGGGAGCAGGGAGATAAGATTGTGATCCGAGCGACCGAGTGGGGGGAGGGGGGCGGAGGTGTAGGCGTCCTTAACGTTTGCATAGAAGAGGTCCAGCGTCTTGGTTCCCCTTGTGGAGCACGTGACGTACTGCGTGAGCGTGGGGAGGGTGGAGCGGAGGGGCGCGTGATTGAAATCCCCCGTTATCAGCAGGAGGCAGCGTGGATGATCTGTCTGCAGCTTGTTGACGACTCCGTGGATCTTTTCACACGCAACAGCTGCGTCAGCAGAGGGTGGAATGTAGACGGCGAGCGCGATAACGTGGCTGAACTCACGCGGCAAACAAAAGGGTCTTAGGCTCGTCACTAATATCTCCACTTCCGGGCAGCATATCTGTTGCTTCTTATGTGCGTGCGCTGGATTGCACCAGCGTTCATTAACAAATATCGCCAGCCCTCCTCCTCTCTTTTTTCCGCTCTCCGCCAAGTTTCTGTCCGCGCGGATGAGCTTGAAGCCAGTTTGGTTGATCTCAGAATCTCGGACATTTTCACTCAACCAAGTCTCAGTGAAGCACATAATGCTAGCGTCTCTGTACCTTCCTTGGAAGCGGGTTAGCGCTGCCAGCTCGTCAGACTTGTTGGCGATTGATCTAACGTTCCCCGAGATCACCGATGGAAGGTAACTTTTCCTCCGCGGTGAGCGCTTTGTCCGGCCGCCTCTGCTTCCCCTCCGCCTCCTCCGTAGTTCTGCGGGTATCTCCGGTTTATCCGCTCTTCGATCCGCTTGTTGATGAGCAGAGCCGCAGCGCGTAGAGTCACGTATTCCCAGGAGCTCAGATCGAGTGTAAACAATGGGGTTCCCCGAGTCGCGGACAATGGAATCTCCCCTCACCGCATCGAAGAGTGACAAAAGTAGCAAAAAGCACAGCATAAGTGTCCCAAAAGTACGTCTCCTCGGTGCATATAATCCCGGGGAGCCAGCTACGGCAGTCACAAGCATAAAAAAACTTCGAAAAACACTATAAAGAAGAGAAAGTAGGAAAATAGAAGACAGAGCCGAGGTGACTGGCTGCTGTCTGCGCAGCGCCATCTTCGAAAAAAAAAAAAAAAAAAAAAACGGAGAGGAGCTGATTTTTACGTTGGTTTAGACGCTTTTTGTTTGTTTGTTTTTACAAATTGCTTTAATACACTGAGGTGCAAAGGAGAAAGAGCCCTTGGAGGTTAGCTGTTTTGACCTGATTAAATAGGATTCTGATTGGCTAACTTAGATTTTAGTTTTGCAATACACTCCTCCCTGAGCAGTGTGAGTGGGGTTTTGCGGGAAGCCTGCACTGGATCAGGACCATAACCCACACTGTTATTCAGTGTGAGCCTGGCGTAAACCGTTGTACACACATAGCTGGGTCTTCCACATCAATATTAAAAATAATATTGTACACACAGGATAATTTTCAGAAAGATTTTCATCCACACAAACCTGCACAAATATTCCACTGAGCATTGGTTTAAACATGCCAAACATTTACTGCTCCTAGGGAAACAGCTGCCACCTGCGGCTCCGGAAACGGTGCTAAAAGAATATAAGTTCACGTGGTTGCAAGGTATGTTGTTCGGGGCAGCAGAGGTGTGTTGATGCTTTGCCTACCTGGAGGGTGCGACAAGCGGATGCTGGCCGCAGGTGTTTCCCATCTACACCTATCAGGAGGAGTACTTAAGGCAGCTGGAGACAGATGGAAGGCGTCAGTGAATTAGCTCACCTGAGCGGTACTTGGCCAAAACCTTGTTCCTTGTTAAGCTCCATCTCCGTTCCTGTTCTGGCCTGGTCCTCTCAAGTCTCTCCTTGTTCATCACCGTCCAGGTCCTCTTAAAGGTCCGAGTCCTTCAAGGCTTCCTGGAACTCCAGTTGGCCAAAGTTCCTCTATTCCTGCTGCCATCCTGCAGTCACCATCCAGCCTGTCCACCCTCAGTCATGGAGAATCCTGTGTGATCTGGAATCACACCACTGCTTGTCACGATCACCACAGCAAGACTAATTCTCTCCCGTTCTTCACCTATGATTTTCTCCGTAAGTCAGCATCTGCCTCACCATCTCACCAGCCTGTCTGTGCTCACTCTTCTCTCTTTATCCCATAGTTGGCGACCAGAGCCATTCCCAACTGGTGAGATTTCACATCCATCTCCATAACCCCCCCCCCCCCCCTCTCTCTCTCTCCTGCTTTTTCAATCTCCTGCCTCTGTGTTTGCTGATTCTGTGTCACCATGAAACATAACGACATGACAGTGGTCCTTTCTGTTGCTGTTCTTCATAAATGATTAAAAAAACAGCTATGGTTTTAGGGCAAAAATCTGTGCGCATAAACATCCTATTTCATCCTCCAATAGCCCCTCCGTTTCCTCATGTTTATATTTTGCCGTTTTGTTTACACTAATCAAGTTAGCATAAGTTGGTGGGTTGATTTTTATTCTGAAATTCATGGCAACTGTCTCCTGTCTGGCGCTTGACCTTTCCTGTTTGGCTTCTGAAATTCAGGAGCTTGACACAGGACTGCTGTGGCATCGCACAAAAATCAAAACTTTGAGGAATTTTCTGCAATACTGTACAGCCTCTGTAACCGGATCCGCACTGTGGCTGATGTGAGTGTACACACTGATTTTAATGATTTTGGTTCCTTGCGGTGCCCAAACTTTATCTGCACAGTACCCGTACCATATTCAGTGTGAGCCCAGTGTTAGCTTCTTGGTTTTCATTATTTGCTGGTGCGTTCTGTTGTTTCCTGCCAGATTCCATGTTTTGTTCTCCCTGTGTATTTGCCTGTAGGTTTTTGTGGTTTATTATTAAAGCTTTAATTTACCATGCTGCTTGCAAGCTTTTGGCAGTAATTTGGTCCTGATTTAACAACATGAATAATATTGATTATTATTAATAAGGCTGACATAGAATTTGAAGATAGACCATAGTGCTGCATGAACTATTGATAAGGTGGTGATGGACTTTACAAGAATGTTGTAAGTGAAAATACTTTCAGTGTATACCTGATTATAGATTCCAACCAAGCAGTTTCACACTATCTTACTGTAAGTATTAAAGCCACCATCCTCTCACTTCCCACCTCTGATACACTTCCTCCAGCTGGGCTTTGTATGAAAGGAACCATTAAAGCCTAAGGTACAGACAGCTAGTCTTTTTTAACTCAACATTATGCCATATGAATCCAGCACCTGCTTTTAAGTCCTCTACCTCTGTTCTCTCTGGTGTGCTAAGCCTGTGACGCTGTGTCCGGCTGGGGGTTGTGATAACTCAACCTAAGTCCATTCAATCCAACTTAATTCCTTCTGTGTCAAACAGCAAAGCTTCAGATTTAGTCATTTTAAAGTTGAAGAAAAAAAACAAACCAACAAACAAACAGAATGTTCATTTGGCCTCCAGCAGAGAGGTGACATCATCTAAAGCCAGAAAATCTGTCTTTTTTATTTTTTACTTTGCTTTTAATGCAACTGTGCAATGGTATTTGTTGTGTTGTTTGCTATGCATATTTCTTGCAGTTCTTTTAAATTTTTACTTTCGAACATTACACTGTTTTTTTTTCCTTTTTCTGGCCTCTGTCTTCTAGTATCAGTTTGTAGACATTAAAAAAGGGATTAAGTCTCAGCCAGCAGCCTTCTGAATCCTGTCTGCTATTTAAATTATAGTAAAATAAAAAGCTCAGCATTAGATTCAGTCATGTCAAAAGGCCAATGAGATGAACCTGTTTGACATCAAATCCCTCTGTGCTGGAAAATTACAACCAAATGTATTCAACAGCATCAGGAGCTTTTGTGTCACATCCCTATAACCCAGTGCTTATTTTTGTTCCCTTAAAAGCACTCTGCTTTAGTGAATAAAATGTGTTCCTCTTTTAAAGAAGGTCAGAATCTTACCCTTTTTAACAGAAGTTAGAATCTACCTGTTATGCTCCCCAATGTAGCTTTTATGTCAGTTTTATAACAGCTTTTCCTTAATTCAGCCATATCAGAAATGCTGATAGTAAAGAGTGCAATATTCTTTGTAATTAAACATTTATGTAATGAAAAAAATTGTTCTTTTGGAAAATTAAATCCTAAAATTGTCACGTTCACAGCTACCACTGTGATTCTTTCGTGTTGTGGGCTGCTGTAGTCATTCTCGGCATTCTGGATTTTTCCAGCTAATTCTCCTGATTGCATGCACCTGTTACCACCCTGATTACTACCTTGGCTTCATGTGTGTGGCGCTACTTAAGCCTGCCTTCTCCTGAGTTCTGGTGCCAGATTCTCGAAAACCCTTGTGAGAGTATCAATAGCGTCTCTGGCATGATAAGTTCATTCATCCATCCATCCATCCATCCATCCATCCATCCATCCATCCATTTTCTTACACGCTTATCCCTCATGTAGTTGAGAGGGGTGCTGGTGCCTGTCTCCAGCTATCAATGCGCAAGAGGCGGGGTACACCCTGGACAGGTTTGACAAGTTCAGTGGGGCACAAAAACTCAACACCTCTTAGCAGCAACAATTCAATTCAATTCAATTTTCAATTCAATTTTATTTATATAGCGCCAAATCATGAAACATGTCATCTCAAGGCACTTTACAAAGTCAAGTTCAATCATATTATACAGATTGGGTCAGATTATACAGATTGGTCAAAAATGTCCTATATAAGGAAACCAGTTGATTGCATCAAAGTCCCGACAAGCAGCATTCACTCCTGGGGAACCGTAGAGCCACAGGAAGAGTCATCTGCATTGTACATGGCTTTGCTGCAATCCCTCATACTGAGCAAGCATGAAGCGACAGTGGGAAGAAAAACCACCCATTAACGGGAAAAAAAACCTCCGGCAGAACCGGGCTCAGTATGAACGGTCATCTGCCTCGACCGACTGGGGTTACAGAAGACAGAACAGAGACACAACAAGAGAAACAAAATTGTTTTTGTGATGCATACAACCTGACTTAATCAGGTTTAATCAAATTTAAATGAAAGAGATAAATTAGCATAAATCAACACACTAGAAATACCATTTTATATAAGCTATTTTTTTACATAAAATTACAATTAAAGGCTCACTAATAATGTTTATTTATTGAACAGAACATATTCACATTAATCCTTTAATGAGCTAGGGAGAACAACCAGCACTAGATGATCACACACTATCCAGCAGACCATAAACGTTACATGTGCAATTCCAGTATTTTGATTGGATGATACGAGCTTGGGGCCATAGGATTTGAGCCCACCGGCTGTCTATTGAGAGTGTGTTGGGCATGCGCACACTGCGATTTCAGATGTTCATGATTTAAACAAACGTTGGTGGGCCGGCCCCAATATCAAGGCACCTCAGGAGGATTTAGCCTACTGAGCTTGTCAGTACTATAGCAGACTTAAATATATAGACACACATGTTCACAACAGAATTTTATCGATAAGGGAATTAGTCTTTTTTACAATATTACTCTATAAAGAACAATCCTGTCCCAATGATTATTGCAAACATAGATCCCCACAGTGACATCTGGTGGGGCCAGGCCCACTGGACCCAAATGCAGAGACGCCACAGCTGAGTACACCATCCAGCGTTCTCAGCCTGACTCTCTGTGAGTGTTTTTGGTTTCCTGCCTGTTTGCCTCGCCCTTGTTGGACTCTCCAGTGGTTCTCAGTATCTGAACAAAGACCTGTGCCTGTTTCTTGTCTCTGCCTCTCTGCAAAGCCCTTCTGTATATATTTGCCTATTGGACTGTCTTTGGATTTCTGGACCCTGGACTGGACTGTTCAAAAATAAAGGGAACACTTAAACAACACAATGTAACTCCAAGTTAATCACACTTTTGGGAAATCAAACTCTCCACTTAAGAGGCAACACTGATTAACAATCCATTCCACTTGCTGTTGTGCAAATGGAATAGACAACAGGTGGAAACTAGAGGCAATTAGCAAGACACCCCCAATAAAGGAGTGGGTCTGCAGGTGGTCACCACAGACCACTTCTCAGTTCCCATGCTTTCTGGCTGATGTTTTGGTCACTTGTGAATGCTGGCGGTGCTTTCACTCTAGTGGTAGCATGAGACAGAGTCTACAACTCACACAAGTGGCTCAGGTAGTGCAGCTTATCCAGCATGACACATCAATGCGAGCTGTGGCAAGAAGGTTTGCTGTGTCAGCGTAGTGTCCAAAGCCTGCAGGCACTACCAGTAGATCAGGAGACATGGAGGAAGCCGTAGAAGGGCAACAACCCTGCAACAGGACCTCTACCTCCATCTTTGTGCAAGGAGGAACAGGAGGAGCACTTCCAGAGCCCTGCAAAATGACCTCCAGCAGGCCACAAATGTGTATGTGTCAACTCAAATGATGAACAGACTCCATGAGGGCCCAACGTCCACAGGTGGAGGTTATGCTCACAGCCCAACACCGCACAGGACCTTTGGCATTTGCCAGAGAATACCAAGATTAGCAAACTGGCCACTGGTGCCCTGTGCTCTTCACAGAAGAATGCAGGTTCATACTGATCACATGTGACAGAAATCACACAGTGTGGAGGCGCCGTGGAGAACGTTCTATCGGATGCAACATCCTCCAGTGTGACCGGTTTGGCAGTGGGTCAGTAACGGTGTGGGGTGGCATTTCTTTGGAGGGCTGCACAGCCCTCCAGGTGCTCGCCAAAGGTCTGAGTGCCATTAGGTACAGAAATGAACTCCACCAGACCATATGCTAGTGCGGTTGGCCCTGGGGTTCTCCTGATGCAAGACGATGCTAGACCTTCTAGAACCAGAACTAAGCACGGAGAAGTAGCATTCAGTTCCTATGATCCATTTATCTGGAACAAACTTCCAGAAAACTGTAAAAGTGCTGAAACTCTGATTAAAAACACATTTGATTATTAGTTAAGGTTTGTAGTCCAACTGTTTTTTAAAATAATTAATATTTGCTTTTTGTTTCCATTTTCCCATGTTTTATTTTTTTAAATTTTCTACATTTTATTTCAACTTGCTTTCATTCTGTTTTTATTTTCCTGTGTTTTAATCATTCAATTCAATTCAATTTTATTTATATAGCGCCAAATCATGAAACATGTCATCTCAATGCACTTTACAAAGTCAAGTTCAATCATATTATACAGATTGGGTCAGATTATACAGATTGGTCAAAAATGTCCTATATAAGGAAACCAGTTGATTGCATCAAAGTCCTGACAAGCAGCATTCACTCCTGGAGAAGCGTAGAGCCACAGGGAGAGTTGTCTGCATTGTACATGGCTTTGCTGCAATCCCTCATACTGAAAACTCCACATTAACGGGAAGGAAAACCTCTGGTAGAACCGGGCTCAGTATGAATGGTCATCTGCCTCGACCGACTGGGCGTTACAGAAGACAGAGCAGAGACACAACAAGAGAGACAAAAAAGCACAGAAGCACACATTGATCCAGTAATCTGTTCTATATTAGATGGTAGTAGCGGGTGAGCCGTCTTCTCTGGATGATGTCATAGTTAACAGAACGCCAGACCAGGTGTACCTACTATGAAGATAAAAGAGAGAGAACAGAAAGTTAAAGCAGAAATGACAACACATAATGCATAATTGAAGAACAGTAGAACTCTATAGAGTGAGAAAATTAGATCCTGATATCCTCCAGTAGCCTAAGTCTATAGCAGTAAAACTATAAAGGTAGCTCAGAGTAACATGAGCCACTCTAGTTATAAGTTTTGTCAAAAAGGAAAGTTTTAAGATTAGTCTTAAAAGTAGACAGGGTGTCTGCCTCACAGACCAAAACTGGGAGTTGGTTACACAGGAGAGGAGCCTGATAGCTAAAGGATCTGCCTCCCATTCTACTTTTAGATACTCTAGGAACCACCAGTAGACCTGCAGTCTGAGAGTCTCTGTTAGGAATATATGGTGTAATCAGAGCTCTGATATATGATGGAGCTTGATTATTAAGGGCTTTATACGTTAGAAGAAGAATTTTAAATTCTATTCTTGATTTAACAGGAAGCCAATGAAGGGAAGCTAAAATTGGAGAAATGTGATCCCGCTTGTTGATTTTCATCAGAACTCTTGCTGCAGCATTTTGGATCAGCTGAAGGCTTTGAACTGCAATTTGTGGACTTCCTGAGAGTAAAGAATTACAATAGTACAGCCTTGAAGTAACAAATGCATGGACTAGTCTTTCAGCATCACCCCTTGACAGAATGTTTCTAATTTTGGCGATATTCCGGAGGTAAAAAAAGGAAACTCTGGAAACCTGTTTAATATGGGATTTAAATGACATGTCTTGGTCAAAAATAACACCAAGATTTTTTACTTTATTACCAGAGGCCAAGTTAATGCCACCCAGATTAAGTGATTGGTTAAGAAGTTTATTTTTTTAGGACTCTGGCCCAAAGATTACAACTTCGGTCTTGTCAGAATTTAGATGCAGGAAATTTAAAGTCATCCAGCTTTTGATGTCATCAAGACATGACTGCAGTCGAAGTAATTAATTGGATTCATCAGGATTTATGGATAAATGTAGCTGAGTATCATCGGCATAACAGTGGAAATTAATCCCATGCTGTCTGATAATTTTGCCGATCGGAAGCATATATATAGTAAATAGAATTGTCCAAGGACTGAACCCTGTGGTACTCCACAGGTGACCCTAGAGTTTGAGGAAGATTTATTATTAACATGAACAAACTGGAATCTGTCCGACAGATAAGATTTAAACCAGCCTATGTCATGGTGCAGCCTTGCAAGCTGCACCATGGACATTTCATGGCACTCTCCACCTTCCATACAGCTCCTGATTCCATGCTCAGTAATCATCTACACCTGTCAGTCACTAATCAGCCAGTACTCAGCACACCTGTCAGCCTCCCTATTTAAGCTCCCTGCATTCAGTCCTCCACTGTCGGTTCGTTCTGTTGGTTTCTGATTACTCTTGTGGATTTTGTTCTTTGCTGCTCACCTCACCTCATCTTGTTCTCATCCAGCCTGAGTTCTCCGCCTGTCTGCTGTGACTCTGGTCCTGCTCTCACTCCAGTCGTGCAAGTATTCACCCAGTCATGCTGCTGATCAAGCCTGGTTCCCAAGTCTCCATTCTGTTGTGCTGTTGATCAAGTTCTGGTTCTCAGGTCTCCATGCTGCTGTGCTGCTGGTCCAGCTGTCTTCATGCTCCGGCTCCGTCCTGCTCGCCAGCTCCAGCCATTTACAGCTCCAGCCTGGTCTGAACTCTGGTCATCTTCCTCCACAATTCATCATCTTCAATAAACTCTCTTTTTAACTGTACTCTGTGTGTGGTTATGTTCGGGTTCATCTAAAAACATGACAGCCTAATGCTTTACCTTTAATCCCTACAGTATGTTCAAGTCTTTGTAGGAGAATATTGTAATCAACTCTATCAAATGCAGCACTGAGATCTAACAGGACAAGTACAGACACAAGTCCATTATCTGAGGCGATGAGAATATCATTAGTGACCTTCACCAGAGCTGTTTCAGTGCTATGATGAGCTCTGAAGCCTGACTGAAACTCCTCAAGTAGGTCATTGCTTTGTAAATGTTCACAAAGTTGATTAGCAACTACTTTCTCAAGAATTTTAGATAAGAAAAGATTAGATATAGGTATGTAGTTTACTAACTCATCTTGATCAAGAGAAGGTTTCTTAAGTAAAGGTTTAATAACAGCTACTTTAAAAACCTGTGGTACATATCCATTTACTAAGGATAGATTAATCATGTCTAAAATAGTGCCACTGATCAAAGGAATATGTCCTTAAACAACTTGGTTGGGATTGGGTCTAGGTAGAAGGTTTAGATGAAGCTAAAATTTTAGATAGCTCAGAATGCTCTACTGCTTCTAAACAGTTCAAACACTGCGCGGGTTCTAAAGATTCCTCCAATGCTGCCTCACTTACTGAGGATGAGGTAATCATGTTTGGGAGGATGCCAATTTTTTTTTTTTTTTTTTTTTTTTTTTTTTAAGACTTAGACATTATTTGTCATTTTGTATGTACAGAGTAAATACAGAACAACATTTCGTTGCATACAGCTTGTAATTAAAAGTAAACAATTGAAATGTAAACAATGCAGGAAAATTGCAGCACTGATTAAAAGGTAAACAATTGAAATGTAAACAATGCAGGAGAAGAGAACAATGAAAACCATTTGTACGTGCAGAAGTTATGGTGCAAAAGGCATTTGTGCAAAAATGCATTTGGAAACTGCAAGTTCGGCAGCATTTGTACAAACAAAATGTATAGCAACATGTCAAAGATATCAGCTTTCTGGGACCCATTTCAACATTGTTTGGTTTTCCTGTTGTATAGTACAACTGCTCAAATGTTTAAATACAGTCTTAGTCATGATTGTCATGACTATTAATTTTAAACTTCATTGATTAAAAAAAAGCTAGATTTAGATACACAAAATCAAATCTGAAGATTTTCTCTAATTCTCACAAAATCTAAATTCTGCATTGCAGATAAAAATGTACCGCTTTATTACCACATATTTAGACATGTATATGAGTATCATTATATGGTCCTTAGAAAGTTACCGAGACTCCTTTGGTTGCCATCAGCAGAGCTCTGGTAGTTTTCTGGCTGTTCTCGACCAGTTTTAGGAGAATTCTGGAATAGCTTTTTTTTTTTTTTTTTTTTTTTTTTTTTTTTTTTCCCAGTGTCCTGTCTAGCACTATGGCAATAGGAATTGATATCTCAATGCCAGATGGAGCTCGACAGATTTTGCTTTTACAAGTGGAGCAAACAGCTTTCGCCATAGTGCTCCACTTGATTTATGCTTGTAAATAGCTTTATTATGATTCCTGCAAGGAGAATTTCAAATTATATGGACATGACAATGGGAGAGTAAAGGAAGAACAAAAAGTGAAAGAAAAGAAAAAAAAAGAGTAGAGGTGAAAGAAAGAGGAGATAAAAGGAAGAGAATGATAAAATGTCCTCTGTCTGCTCCATCACCTGGAAAGAGACACAAAAAGAACAGCACAACCAACAGACATAAAGCAACAGATACACTCGAATTATTATATTTTATTATATTATATACAATTATTTTATTTTTAATGGCATCAATTTTATTTATGAAGAATCCCATAAAATCTTTACTACTAAGAGCTAAGGGAATTGATGGATCAACAGAGATGTGGCTCTGGGTAAGTTTGGCAACTGTACTAAAGAGAAATCTAGGATTATTTTTATTCACTTCAATTAATGATGAAAAATATGCTGCTCTAACGCTGCGAAGGGTCTTGTTATACAACAATAGACTGTCCCTCCAGATTAAGTAGGATTCCTCTTGGTGTGTAGAGCACCATGTTAAGCACTTTGTGTCCTTGTACTGAAATGTGCTATACATTAAATTTGCTTTGCCTTGTCCTGCCTTAAACCACACAGTCTTAAAACAAGGGAAAGAGTGCCACAGCATAATGTTAAAACTGCTTGTTTTGGATGTTGTTGGTTCTCAGCCTTCACCTGATTATGTGGACGATGGTGTCCATCCATCTTATAACTGTGTGCAGGAAAGTTGGTTAATACAATTTTGTGTAATCTGGAGTCCTTAATAAAATCCTTACTGAAGAAGCATGCTGAGCTCAATAAAGAGTGTATGTCTTTTTAGTGAATTTCCAATTTAGACAATTCTTTTGGAGAATGAAATTTGTGTAGGTGGTGGTACGCCCATTTGCCAAATGTTTTTTTGGGTGTTTATTTTCCTAAGTTTGTGCAAAACAATATAAAACCATGGAGAGTGAAATACAAAAGAAATGACTCCTGCTCCAAACCAAAGGGACTTTTACTGGGACATATTAGTATTCACAGCATATTGAATAAATCAGAGCAAGTAGAACGTTTGCTTACCAATTCTAACATTGATCTACGTAAGAGAAACTTGACTCAATCAATCTTTTCCCGTGTTGGCTGTTAACATCTCAGGATAAATTCAGTTCAGAAGGCACTGGCAGGGTGGCTGATGGGTGGCCAATTGGAGGTCACTAAAGTTAGTGTTGCTTTAGTGTGTGAGTCTGCTAAAACAGTGTTGGATTCCATAATTTTCTCTGGGCCCCTGTCTGATCTGACCAGTGATGACATGTTTATTCGCATGTTATCATTAAACCGCTGTTTGTCTAGGTGGTGCTCTCTGAGTTATCTAAAATTTTACCTTCAAATTGTGGGTTAGACCCAATCCTAACCTAGCTATTTAAGGAAGTATTCCCTTTGATTCATTTTAGACATGATTAATCTATCCTTAATAAATGGATATGTACCAAAGGCTTTTAAAGTAGCTGTTATTAAACCTTTACTTAAGAAACCTTCTCTTGATCAACATGACTTAATAAACAACAGAACTATATCTAATCTTCTTTTCCAATCTAAAATTCTTGAGAAAGTAGTTGTTAATCAAGTATGTAAATATTTACAAAGTAACAACCTATTTCAAGAGTTTCTGTCAGGCTTCGGAGCTCACCATAGCACTGAAACGGCTCTGGTGAAGGTCACTAATGATATCTCATAGCCTAAGACAATGGACTTGTGCCAGCATTAGGCTGGTTGGAATCTTATCTGACAGATTCCACTTTGTTCATCTTAAAGGTATACTATGCAACCGGGGTTGATTTTCCAGCGAGGCTCCCCCCAGAGGGCGAAAGTAAAAGTGCACTGTCGTAAAGATGCTCAGCTGTTCTGGTTTCTCCAACAAGCCAGGCGCGGTTGTTTTGAGCTTAGCAGACAGGCAAACGCAACGAAAAGTGGAAAAAACGGCAGTACAAACAATGACTAACACAGTGAAGGTATGAACATCAAGCTTCCCGCAGCGCTATCTTGGCGAGGCGGCGGCCGCTGCCGCCGCCACCGCCGCCTCGCCAAGCCGCGGCCCCTGCCGCAGCCGCCTCGTCCGTTTTATTATTATTATTATTTTTTTTTTTTATTATTATTTTTTTTTTAAATAAATATTTTTATATATATATATATATATATATATATATATATATATATATATATATATATATATATTTATATAAGTGTGTGTGTGTGTGTGTGCTTCCGATTCGTAAAATGATCCGACAGCATGGGATTAAAATCCACTGTTATGTCAATCAGCTATATTTACCCATAGATCCTACAAATCTAATCAATTACTTCAACTATGGGGATGTCTTGATGACATCAAAACCTGGATGACTTTAAAATTTCTGCTTTTAAATTCTGACAAGACAGAAGTTGTCATATTTGAACCAGAGTCCTTAAAAAAGAAACTTGTCAATCAATCACCTAATCTGGATGGCATTAAATTCACCTCTTGTAATAAAGTAAAAACCTTAGTGTTACTTTTGTTCAGGACATGTCATGTAAATCTCATATTAAACAGGTTTCCAGGGTTTCCTTTTTCACCTCTGGAATATTTCCAAAATTAGAAATCTTCTGTCCAGGAGTGATGCTGGAAAACTAGTCCATGCATTTGTTACTTCAAAGCTGGACTATTGCAATTCTTTACTATCAGGAAGTCCACAAAATGCAATTTGAAGCCTTTAGCTGATCCAAAATGCTGCAGCAAGAGTTCTGATGAAAATCAACAAGAGAGATCATATTTATCCAATTTTAGTCTCCCTTTATTGGCTTCCTGTTAAATAAAGAATATAATTTAAAATTCTCCTTCTCACATATGACCTTAATAATCAAGCTCCATCATATATAGAAGATCTGATTACACCATATGTCTACTGGTCTTAGAGCCTCTAAAAATAGAATGGGAGGCAGATCCTTTAGTTATCAAGCTCCTCTCCTGTGGAACCAACTCCCAGGTTTGGTCCATGTGGCAGACACCCTGTCTACTTTTAAGACTAGGCTTAAAACTTTCCTTTTTGAAAAATCTTATAGCTAGAGTGGCTTAGGTTACCCTGAGCTATCTCTGTAGTTAAGCTGCTATAGGCTTAGGCTGCTGGAGGATATCAGGGTCTATCAGGGTCCCACTGATTTTCCTACTGTTCTCCAATTTGCATTGTTTGTTGTTATTTCAACTTGTAACTTTCTGTTGTCTGTCATTATTTTTCTTCATAGTAGGTACACCTAGTCTGGCGTTCTGTTAGCTGTGATATCATCCAGGGGAGGCAGTTCATCTGCAATTAACATATAACATAGAAAGGATTCCTGGATCAATGTGTGCTTCTGTGCTTTTTGTTTCTCTGCTCTGTCTTCTCTAACCCCCAGTCGGTCAAGGCAGATGACTGTTCACACTAAACCTGGTTCTGCTGGAGGTTTTCCTCCCCGTTAAAGGGGAGTTTTCCTCTCCACTGTCACTTCATGCTTGCTCAGTATGAGGGATTGCTGCAAAGCAAAACCCTACAAATGCCCATCTATCTACAGAACCAATCTTAAGACCCAATAACTTTAGCCCAAAAACAGGCTGTTAGACACTTGAAATATGGCTGCAAAAAAGACCAGTTTCTTTTCAAACATATAAGTTAGATCAGTTGTGACCTAATTTACAGATCTGTCAGAAAAGAGAAAAATATATGTTTGAAGAGACACTGATCATTTTCAGGCATCAAAAAGCCTATGTTTAGACTGAGATTATCGTGTCTTGGGAGGTTAAATACCTTAGTTGCTGTAGTAAAATTGCATCCACATACAAAAGAGAACTATGCATTGGTGTCTTGCTGTCATGATGTGTGGTTATGCAGCAGGACCCAAATGCAGACCAGAACATTTTATGAATATGGAAATATTTATTGATTAAGAAATTGCTCAATGCAGGGAAGTACAAGTAGAACAGGATAGAGAACAGAAGCAGAATGGGGCAGAAGGCATACAAGGAGACTGAGGAAGGGAGGCAAATTAATATGCATGGAGCTGAACAAAGATACAAAGAAACTTTCAAACCAAGAGGAAAATCTAGCAGAGATCCTACAGATCTAACAGAAAATAATCTTAAATAATCAAAGAAACTAAGCCCAAGGGATAACCACTAAGGTAAGAATATAATGAAAAGCAGGGAAAATGATGAAAAAAACACAATTGAGAACCAAAACATAACTCCCAAGAATCAAGACACACATTTAGGGCTGGGCAGTAATATTGAGATTTTAATAATAGCAAGATTTTCTTAAAAAATCAATAAGATGGGACTATATTGTTTATATTGAGATAGTTTATGTTGCGTTATAATTATACTTTTATATATTCCAGTAGGTTATTTTTCAGCTTTTACTCATATATCTAAAGCAAACCATATCAAGATAAATATCATATATTCGGATTCAGACAAAAACTATTGAGTTATTAACTTTGGTCCACCATTCTCACCCCTACTGACATATAAGCAAGAAAAATTGAAATACCATCAGCTTGTTTTGAAACCTTTGCTCATTAGTGCCTTTCAGTCATTGAATTAACTGAGCCTACACTGTCCAATGATAATTAACATGGTAACTGCAGCACACGAAGTCCGAGCTGACAGACCAGCAATTAGCAGACAGAGATTGAAGCCATGCAGTAATGGCAGTTTATGACAATAGTGGTCAACTCATTTCCTTTACAATCAATTAGTGCTAGGGCTAATTTGATCCAAAGGGAAATATGTCATTATTCACTGATGCAGTATGAATATTAAAGTCATTCATTGAGGTTTGTTGAAACTGCTGTCACTTTAACTTTACTTGGTTGACTAAATTTCTGAATTTGGTATAACTAAACAGACATGTTTAGCCAAAGAAATTGCCAAGAATGTACAAAAAAACTCTGTAACCTCTATTTTTACACATAGTCAATGGTTTTCTGTGAAAAATTATTTTTTTTGTGTGTCAGAACATGAAACTGCATTTTATTTCTGAGTACAGATTTGTCTTTTCAAAGGCACAGCAGTTTCATGATTCTTTAAAAATTTGAGAGAATTATTTTAGATATACAGAGGGAGTCGCTTAAAGTTGTTGACTAAAGCTAGTGGCTGCAGAGCGACTGCCAGTTGAGTGCCTTTAGCTTTTCAGTCAGTCGCCAGCAGCTTTCTAAGCAACTGGGACCACCCACTGCTATGATACCGTAGAAAACACCTCCTACTGGTAACACCCTCAGTCCCTCTATGTGGAAACTGCTGCAATGCCTTCTCTATCCAGGGGGAAGAGCAGTGATTCATGAACCTCAGGTTGGATTTCACTCTACTTACAAAATCATAGATGTGAGTTTGTTTGGTGTGTGTTTCTTACTGAAGCTATAGTTGGTAATCCTGTTCAGAATCACTTTTTATTATACTGGCTAAAATCGTCCTTCCATCGCAAAAGTAGTTGATACATTATGGATTCAGAAAAAGGAGGTTAAAAAAATGTATCTCTGCATGAGCTGCAGGCCTGTCAAAACTCTGACCAATCACTTCTCTTCGCACCGAAGAGCAAGGTTTTGTCATAGTTTTGTTCCTGCACTCTCTCTCCCCTCTGTCTCTCAAGATTCGTTGGTATCGCCTTATCTATAGGTTGTCCCACATTCTGACTTGCTTTCAACATGGCTGAGAATCACAATAAGCAAACCATGTTAATGCTTAAGAGAAGAAGAGAAAGGCCTCAGTAGAAAGAAATAAAACCAGAGTGAATTTGGGAGATTTTTTATCACACAATCCCCCTGAAGAGCAGAAGAGCAAAGTAAGACAGTCTTGCGCATGTGCAGTTATTTAAAAAGGGCCTTGGGTAAACTTCCGGAAAGATCGCCGACCCTAGCTTTTGTTATAAATTAAAGGTACTAATAGCAGTGCCTCTTCTACTGTGGGGATTGTAGATTCGCTTTTTGTGAATATTTTTTCAATTGTGCGAATTTGAGGCTTAATTTCTTTTGTTGATTTCAGAAATGGAAAAACTAATTTGAAGGCAGTGGCTCTACTTTAGCTTAGATTCAGAATGGTTGAATGGAACAGATGAAGTTGCATCTGTGAATCTGGATTTAAAAACCAGCCACAGTACCGTACCTGTTTCAAACCTCTACTCACACAAACTGAATGCAATTTTACTGTATTTTACAGGTATGACATGGTAATTGAATGGTACTTGAATGGCATTCGAATGGTAAGTGACTGGAAACCGGCAGGCATTCGAATGATTGGGATGACCTTTAAGTGGCTTCCTTTGCAAAATATACAAGACTTAGGGTCAACAAATATGACAGATGGATCTATCCATTCATTATCTATTCCAGTGTATCCCTGCACGGTTGTTGGAGGGCCGGTGCCTATCTTCAGAAGTCAATGGGTGAGAGGTGGGGTACACCCGGGGCATGCCCCAGCTCATCACAGGGCAACACAGAGGTACACAGGACAGACAACCATGCATCCACACATTCACACCTCAGGGCAGTTTAGAGAGACCAACCTAACAATCATGTTTTAGTACTGTGGGAATAAGACGTAGTACCCAGATCCATACCACAAATGCAAAGGGAGAAGATGGAAACTCCAAGTATAAAGACCCCAGGCTGGAATGCACATACTTTTATTTGAAGTGCCAACACTCTTGAACTGCAATAATTAAAAAATGATTACCAACCAGACTTAGTGTTGTGGAAAGTTGAACACAAAATAATGGAAAAGTATTTTAGACATGTTTTTTACATCATGAATATGTGTTGCTTGTCCCAAAATAATGCTTCAAATGTCTGCCAAAGAGAACATTTAACGGGTTTAAAATCATGACATGAACCATGGCTTTAAAAATCCCCCTAAAAAAATTCTCTCAACTTCCCTTTACACCCGAGTTTCCAAGCATTTCCATATATAATGTTCTTAAAAGTCCGTTTTTAAAGTAGAAGTCCGGTCAAAATCAGAATTCAAACTGCTGAAAGTACTTTAAATGTAAAACTACTACATACTGTGCAATAAATTATACGTTTTTTTAATTAAGAATAATTTTCATTTAATCATGTTTATGTGGAGGAATCCATCTTGGTCAAGAATAGTACTGTCACCTCCCACTTTGTGACGTCACTCAGCGGACCCGCTGTTGAGCAATGACAAACTATTTTCCAAGACGGCGACGACTGGTGCTCTGTACGAAGCAGAGAGTGATGAAGTACTTAGTGACAGTGATGGGAGTTCCGTGGAGCTATCATCATCTGATAGCGATATGGAGTTTCTTGACAGAAACCGGACTTATTTCCAGTGCAAACTAAGTCGGGTCCCCCAAGAGATATATATATATATACGCGCGCGCGTGTGTGTGTGTGTGTGTGTGTGTGTGTGCGAGCGCGCGCTCCATCGCAGCACGGCTTTACCGGCGCTGCAGCGGAGGAGAGATCGCGCTGAAGTGACTTGAGTTATATGTGCCCCCTAGTAAATGGGGCAGGTGGTCATTATTGTATAAATATTAAAATATAAAAGATGCTTACCGACCAGAGGGGCGGAGGGATACCATGTGGTATCCCTCCGCCCCTACTTGGCTTGTGCCGGTTGGCACAAGCCAAGTAGTAGAACTAAATGTTGAAAAGAAATTAAAAGCTAAATAAAATAAACCAGGTCACTTAATAAAGCTACATTTTCTGTATGCTTTGTATTTATATTCACATAATAATATTTTCAGAATTAATAATAAAATTTCTGGTAAAGATTTCATTTATCTTCTAATCTGCACCAAGGGCATAAGTAGGGAGAACAAGCAGAGTGAGTTTTGTGTAATATCAGACTTTATTATTGAACTAAGCAGGATTTAGACAGGATCAGAAAGGAAGGTGCATCTTCTTTCTGCCTTTCCCCAACGATCAGGGACCTCCTGGTTGTGTCTGGTGCTGCAGTGTTCTTATTGGGTAAAACACCTTTAAATCTAGTGGCTGAGCACATAAAAGACAACCTCCTGATAAGATAACATGCAAAAAACGCCACCAAACGTTATTAACGCCACCGCACGTATTTTACGCGAGCGCACATTTTTTACGTCACCGCGCCTTCTGGCTGGAAACGCGCGGTGACGTAAAAAACGCGCACTCGCGTAAAATACGGGTTGGAACTGCACGTTATTGTACGGACGATAATTTGCCTAATCGGCTTGCCATAAGTTCCACTTCCGTATGCATGCGCATGTTTCGATAGATACAGACAGGAGAGGCAAAGTAGAAGCTCGCGCATGAACATGTCCAACCAACAACTCAGATTGATTGTTCACTCTGAATGTTGTTTCAAAATAGCAAACCTGGTTTCATTTCTTAGTTATGTCCTGGATTTTGTAGCGTTTGTGGACGCTACGTCGCTACTTGATCAAAAAAATAACGTCACTACAGGAAAGTTACTTGATTCATAAAGCAGCGACGCTACGGTCAAGCTACTGGAAAATGTAGTTTAACTAATAGCTTCGCTACATGTAGCGGCGCTACTGCCCATCACTGCATATTGTATTCAAACATTTTTGAGCAGCTTTTGCAGTTTTCTAAGTTTCACAGAAGCAGAACTCTTTATGTGTGATATAACCCCAAAATTGTTAAAATTAACTAGCTCTGTTTATAACCCTCCACAGACATTCTTCCTAACGCCCATTTGTCAAAAAAAGGAACAAATTGTGAACAGCCATAACAATAATAACATGGATCTAGCATTTGAGTTGTGTACATTAGAGGTAACCAACACTTCAAAAAACATTTGCTCATGGATATGAGCTATGTATTTATTCATACATTTTGAATGAATGCCTGAGTATTCCTCACAGTCTTGGTTTCATAGTGCCTTTCTCCACCCTGGCCAGGTCACCAGGAAATCACAGGCCCAGCACATAATATACAAGACAAACAATCATTTACACAAACTCCCACATCTAAGAATCTCTAATGCACACATAGGATTTTAGACTTGGAGAGGAAATCTAATAACCTGGATAAACCCCTAATGCATAGTATGAACATACCCGTATCTCACAGGAAGAGTCCTAGTAGGCAGGAGTTGAAAACAGAAAAATTCTGGTATTAGAACTCATGAGCAGCCATCTGTTTTCTATACTCTTGACAAAATGGGCTGTTAGGCAAAATAGTGTCAGCTATTGCCCATACAAACAGCGTTTTAAGATTACTAAAAAAAATACCATTTTCAATTGACTTTCCCATGATGTAGGCTGCTTCTCACTCAATGACCCCTGGACCAATGAAAACTCCACACATTAATAGGAAGACTACCATATGATAATGGAACAAGAAATTCCAGCAAATGTCCAACAAAAGAGATTTGATTATCTGATACAACATATGTACATAGAAACTCCAATCTTTAGTTTCCCTTCATTTTTCCTACATTTTACAGAAGATAGGATTGTTTTACAGGGTAAACTACATATTTGTTTCTATGTGAAAGTCTATTTATAACCAACATGCTATTTAATTGTTTATTTATTTTTCACTTTATAAGGATGTACCCAGTGATCGCTTAACGCAACACAAAACACAACACACTTGTCCAGCCAGTGCAAAATCTTCCACTGACTTGGTTCTTGAATGGCATTCTTAATATGAGAAGAGTACCTAGTGAAAACCAATGCAGGTTGAAGACCCTGTATTTAATAATAAATGAGATAGATAGATGGACTGATAGATTTATTTTCAAAGTCAATAGCACAATGAGACAAAACATAAATTAGCTAGAATTGTGTAATTTACCACAAATAAAGACAAAGATGTAATTATATTTGCCTCATGTCTTTCCACCTTTTCTTATACTACGAAAATTCTACCAACTGAAGCCGCAATGGGACACCACTGTTAATTTATGCTCTCTAGGGCACCAATGTCCAAGTTATGGCCCACGATATTTAAGCCATGCTCCAAATTAGTAAATCTCCAAAGTGTAGGCCACACTTCAAGGCATAAAACATGCTCCTAATTGCTCTGTCAAATCAGATCCTGTGTCCCTAATGTACTATATTGCCCCCTGTTAAATGCTAATATCATTCCAAGAAGTTAGCAAAAATGCATCTCTCACTGGAGCCAAAAACAGTCCAGAGTAATACAGGAGAGAAAAGCAATTAACTTAAATACACATCCCTCTACAGATTCAAAGCTCATACTAAATAGGCTTCTCGAGAGAGGAGAGGGTAAAGAAATACACAATTTATTCTAAAAATGTGTGTCCGGTAATTGCTCACCAACTAATTTGAATAATTTAGCGCTCCCTCCCTCTCAGAAAACATAAATGTCCAGTATTTATTTGAACAGACAGGGCACAAACTATAAATCTATGCTAACTCTAACATCAAGTTGTAGACATTTTTCACCCAAAGGACTTTTAGCTTCCTGGGAAAAAGTGTGGCAATTCACAATGCCAATTTGTTTCCCTACTTGTCTGACCTAATTAGGATTGCATTTAAACAAAGGGGGGGGGGGGAGCAAGAGTTTAAAGGACCTCATTAGATTTTTAAATAAATAATCAAATGTTACCAATGCTATATGAATTGTTTCTTTACTCACATTCTTATTAGATTATTTATATAAAGTGATGTCCACTGTCTCTATTCAGTGAATGACAACATTTAAAAAAATCATAAATTTTCATTTTAACCATTTGTTTATTCTTTGAAGCTATTTGAAACACCCATGACCATTTTACACTATTAGATTTATTAAAAGTGTACTCTCCCTCTGTCCTCTTTCAAGCTTTTTCACTGTCACAGTTTATTTATTTTTGCAATTCTCTACGTAAAAAAAATAGCTTACTATAACCTTGTCAAGAATGACTACCATCAGAACAGACAAATAATGACATAATATTTTTTTATCCTTCTCATGTTCTATGACAGGTAGTGTTTAGGCAGGACAATGGCCTGACTTCAACACTTGTTGAAGTGTTATTTGTGCAAGAGCCTGTGGGGGGCAGACGAGATCTTTGGATTCCGGCACCATGAATGGATTATTTCAGCAGTTTTATGTTTGATGCAGAGGAAAGGAGCAAATTATACCAATTTTTTTAGATTTCCTCCCCACAAGTACATACATTAATAAAATCTGTGGAATCCACATTGTCTTTTCCATTGCGTCATGTACTGTAACTTATAATGTAAGCAGGCATTTTTAACTCATGAATGAATCTGTCTTTAAAATCAAACACTAAAATATATGAATAAATAAATCCTATCACAGTCAATCTTGTATTCTCTTTGTTTTTTAATTCTTAATGAATAACCACATATTACTTAATTAATACAATAAACATATTAATGTACTGCAATAACAAAAAAACTTTAGATTTAATTAATGGGAAATGATCACTCTGGACTTCAAGCTGCATGTTCAAAATACAGCATACAAATTTGCTATGAACACTCATTGTTAGGATCCTTACCTTTTTTTCCTGTGTATGAGGACTCAGAGCACCTCCTCCCATGTCCTTAGTCATGATTGTCTTCCCACCTTTATCAAAGTTTCACATTGTCTTTTCTCCCTCATTTATTACAGCTCTACAATTTCCATTTCATAGAATATGAAAGATCAAGAAAAACTGGTGACATTTAGTGACTTATTCTTTGTACCTGTGCACAGTTTTATTCTTGTTACTTATGGGCAGCTACTTGTATTCTATATCTGGGCACCTTTGTGTTGTGCTTATGATGGTCATTCTTTGTGTTTTGCAGCACTGTGTGTGGATGTGTGAGTGTTTGTTTTATGTATCTCTTAATGACTGTGTATCAATGAGTATTGCTAAGCCCCACTCTCAATTACGGTTATACATAGATTAGTTATACACATAATATGCTATCTTTATAAATGTAATTGTGCAGCAAGTGTGGGTGGTTAATAAGTACCAGGTTTGAAACTGTTTTGCATTTCAAACTACCTTAATGGTGTATGGCAGAGACATATTTTACAAGGTGTCAAAAACATTTTAGTCCATATAGTAATTCGTGCAAAATTATTGACTGCGCATTCAGGAGCTACAACTTCAGTTTCACCACATCCCAAAGGTATTATCTTGGGTTGAAAGAATTGTAAATGTGCAGGTCAATCAAGGACAGTAAACTTATTGTCTTGTTCAAGAAATCACTTAGAGATGCTTTGAGTGGTTGTGCATTAACCTGCTGGAAGTAGCCATCAGCAGATGGGCACATTGTGGTCATAAAGGGATGGACAACAACTTTTACTGATAATTTGAATATGTCTTGCAAATTTAGGTGGGATTATATTTCACTACTGTAGTGTATTACTTTAATCTATATGTGGAGTTTACCCAAAATAACTAAAAAGAAAAAAGTGCCTTTTTAAAAAAGTATTGTTTGAGGAGGAACTTGAAATACAGTTCAATGGTGACTCCAACTTTTTCAAGATACAGGGAAACATTTTCATTTATTTATTTCTATGGATGGTTTGCCTGCCAGTGTTCCTGTTTTGGACTGTGTTTCTTTCCTTTCAGTGATGGAGGTATTTCTGTCATTTAAATTCAGTGTTATTATTTTTCAATCCCATAGAAAGTTCTCTGTGATCAGAGCCGTTCTGCTTAGGTATGTCTGTTTCCTAAACTATCTTACTGCCACTATGTATACAGTTTTAAGTTTTATTTCCATTGGAAAATAATCCTGGCCCAGTGTTTCTGTGTTTTTTGTATGCTTGTTTCTGTAATGATTTGTCTCCCAATGCAGTCACATATGCATCAATATTTTAAATTTATAAAGGGTAAACTATAGCTTTTAACGAGCCTTGTACGGTTTTTTAGCATTTTATCTGATGTCGGGTTTCGTGACTAATTGTCTAGATTTACAGAACATTATTTACATTTAGTCATTTCAATTTAGAGACACGCGATATCTCCTCATTTATCGCGTATCACTCTTGAGTCATATCAGTATTGCATGTGCCTTGATATGTAGAAGAATGCAGTGCACTACTAAATCAAAAAACAACATAGGGAGAATTTTTTGGAGAAAAGCACAAAGTTAAATAAGCTGCTAAATATCAGCACAGAGTTTTCATTTTCATGTCCTTCATAGATTCAAATCAGAAGTCAATGCCTCATAAATGCTTGTTATTTCAAATATACCATATTTCAGGTGACAAAAAATGTCCTGCCACTTTAGACTGCTATCACCTAAGGTCTTCTACAAAAGTTGTAAAATATTTCATTATCATTTAATATGTTAAATAACAAAATTTTGCTTTGCTTAGATAATGTGTATAATCAGAAATATTTCTTTGGATGATTTTATATAAAAACATTATTTAGCATGGTCACTGGTTTAAAGTGTCACTCTATTAGGTTTCTGTAAGATACACATACTTTGGCTTGGTGTATCAGTGTATGATTGGGTGAATGCTGCTGTTGTGTAACATGCTTTGAGTTGTTAGTATGACATGAAGAGCAATAAATACATTCAGTCTATTTACCATTTTACTTACACTTGCTCTTGGCTGCCTGATAGCACCTATACCCACTCCTCGCAGCCTGAGAGTACCAGAGCCCGCGCCTCATCTAAAACTGCCACTGTCACCTTGCACCTAAGCTCCTGATCATGGATGTCCAGGAAGACCTGGCATCCATGCTCTGACATGGATGTCCAGGTAGACCTGCTGTGTGCCTCAGTCACTAAATTTTCTGACAAGGGGGTCCAGGTCAACCCGCCTCATGTTCTTGTCCCTGAGTTCTCTGACGAATGTGTCCAGGTGAACCAAGCTCCTCCATTGGTTATTCACTGCTGCGCTTCCCTATGGTCCCTTCAACCAACCTCCTGAGAAGGTTCTCTGTGGATTCCTCAAACATCTTGGCTAGCCTCAAGGCAAGGTTCTTCATTGGTTCCTCAAGCCTTCTGACTAACCGCCAGGGCTGTCTCCCTGCTGCTGGGCTCCACGGTTCTTGCATCGCCACTTTAGGTTTCTGTTTTCTTGGCCTTCCTCTGAGGCCCCACTCCTCCCACCTGGCTCAGGTTAATTTTTAAAGTTCACTGTCAATGACCGGTTTTATTTGGAAGACATGAAAAGTGAGAGGGACTCGGGAATGTGGAGGCAGGCGCAGACGGACGGACATGGGACTAATGACCATTTCTATTTCATAGGGTCCAGTGAAGCGGGGGGCGAGTTACTTAGCTGTCGGGTTCGTCAAGACGTCTCTGAAGGATAACCAGACCTTCTGACCTGGGCGATACTGGGGAGCTGGCACTCGGTGCTGGTCGGCGAACCTCTTGTTCTGTTCTGCGGTGTGAGTGAGGGTGGTGACGGTGGATCTCCAATTGTCCTGGCAACGGTTGATGTATTGGTTTACTGACGAGACCAGTATATGGAGTTCATCGGCAAGTAGAAGAGGAGGTTGATATCCGAGTGCGATTTCAAAAGGGGAATGTCCTTTAGTAGATGAAATGTGAGAATTAAGTGCGTACTCAACCCGAGGCAAAAACTTCTTCCAATCGGAGGGTGACGAGGAAGTGAGGCAGCGAAAAGTGGTTTCCAGTTGTTGGTTCATTCGTTCTGTCTGGCCGTTGGTCTGAGGGTGGTAGCCGTATGTGAGGGTGTAGCGGGCACCGAGAGCAGAACAAAAGTGCCACCAGACCTGGGAGATAAACTGGGGACCCCGGTCAGACAGGATGTCAATGGGATACCATGAAGTTTGAATATGTGCTTAATGAGCACTTGGGCGGTTTGCAGGGCGTTAGGCAGTTTACGTATAGGAATGAGATGGCATGACTTGGAGAACCGGTCAACAACAGTGACAAACTCCAATGTGATTCGGAATAGGAAGTGGATTAAGCAGACCGGAGGGAGGCTGATTGGATGGTTTATTCTGAGCGCAGATGGGGCAGGCACAAACATATTCACGTACGTCCTTGGTCCAGGACAGCTACCAAAACCGATGGGACACCTGGGACTGAGTCCTATATGTTCCAGGGTGAGCCGAGAACTTCGAGTCGTGGCACCAATGCAGTACATCAGGACGGACAGACTTAGGGACATACATTAACTCAGCGGGGCCGGTGCCTGGATCCGGATCTAACAGTAAAGCTTGGCTGATACGATCCTCCAGGTTCCAACGGAGAGCTCCAAAAGTGCAAGTTCCTTCTCCTTTTCTTGAGGTGCAAATTGTTGAGAAAGGGCATTAGGTTTGATGTTTCTAGAGCCAGGGCGATAAGTTATGGAAAGGTTGAATCTGGAGAAGAAGCGTGACCAGCGGGCTTGATGGGGGTTAAGATGTCGGCCACTCCACTGCGGCTTTAATCTTTTCTGGGTCTGATCTGACCTGTCCTCCTTCTAGGATGAGACCAAGGAAAGAAACTGAACCCTTGTGAAACTCACGTTTATCAGCCTTGAAAAACAAACGGATTTCTAGGAGGTGGTGGAAAACTAGGCGGACATGTTGTCGGTGTTGAACAGGATCACTTGAGTAAATCAGAATGTCATCAAGGTAAACAAAGACAAACCCATTGAGAAAGTCCCATAGGACATCGTTAACCAATGCCTGAAAGACAAATGGGGAGTTACACAAACCAAAAGGCATGACCAAGTACTCAAAGTGACCAAGTGGGGTCTTACCCGGACCAAATGGTACGCGTTACGCAAGTCAAGCTTGGCAAAGATGATTGCTTTCTGGACTGGTTCTAGGGCAGAAGAAAACAGGGGAAGTGAGTATTTATTTTTAACAGTGATTTGGTTTAGCCCTCGGTAGTCGACACATGGCCTGAGGGATCCATCTTTCTTTCCCACGAAAAAGAAACCCACACCTAATGGAGAGGAGGAAGGGCGAATTAACCCTGCCAATAGAGATTCACCTATATATTTCTCGAGCGCCTGACGTTCAGACCTCGGGATATTATAGAGGCGGCTGGAGGGTAGAGGAGCTCCCGGTAGCAAGTCAATAGCGCAATCGTATGGGCGATGCGGGGAGTGTGAGCACGCCTGACTTTTACTAAAAACCAAGCGTAAATCATGGTAAAGCTCAGGGACATTGCTAAGGTTGATGGAGTCCTTTAATTCAGGAGACGAATTAGAGGGATGGTAGACTGGCTGAGCAGATTGCAAGCAGCGAGAATGGCAGGCAGGGGACCAGGATTCTAAACGAGACTCCGCCCAGTTAAGATGCGGATTATGAATAGTTAACCATGCCAGCCCTAAAACAACCGGAGAATGTTTAACAGGGAAAATGAACAGGGATTACCAGAGACAATGACCTCCAAAGGTTTAGTGTGATGCGTGATCAAAGTTAAACATTCCCCATCTAAGGCGGAGACCTGGAGAGGCGCAGACAAAGGAATCGTCTCAATTACGAGACTGGGTGACCAAACCTTGGTCAATCAAATTAAAATCAGAGCCAGAGTCAACCAAGGCAGAGACATTAAGGCTGTCCTGGTCAAGGACCAAAGTAACTGGGAGACAGAAACGAGACGGAACCCGATCATCAAAAGATTTGGGGGACGAAATTCTACAATGGTCCGCGATCTTCCCCACTACGGGTGATGGACCCAGTCTTTTGGTCGAACAGGACAGGAGTTAACAAAGTGTCCAGCACCCCCACAGTAAAGGCACTGATTCTCTGAGAAGCACTGTTGACGTTCCTCGGGGGTTGAGTGTATGCGGCCAATCTGCATGGGTTCTGGGGGTGACGACGGTGTTATTGCTGGCTGTGGGGAACCCATCCCCTGCACAGGTGGACAAGACAGCCGTATAGATCTCTCAGCACGGCCCTGGTTTCGGCTACGTAACCGGGCGTCCAGCCGTATAGCTTAGGCGACCAAACCCTCGAAAGTGTCGGGCTTTTCAACGCGTGGTAACTCATCTTAAATTCGCTAAAAAATTCCAAAAATGTGCAACCAAAGGATCTGCAGTCGGGAAAACTAGCTTCTGCCCATCTAAGGGCTCTTCCTGTTAATAATCGCAAGACAAACGAAATCTTGGCTTGATCGATGGGAAAGGTACGAAGAGAACGATTAAAGACAAGAGTACATTGAAAAAGGAAGCCTCCGCAATCCCCACTGTCTCCCGAAAACCTTTCAGGACTCGGAGACAAGTTTTCTGAGACAGGGGTTTGTTCAGAGGCTTCAGCTGTCCAGTTAGCAGGTGGTGGAGCGCTAGGAGCTGGAGCGACAGGCTGACTCGACGCGGAAGTGAGAGCGACCGTCATCTTGCTAAGCTGAGCGGCGACTAGTTGTAACTGTTCCTGCGTTGAATTGACTGCTAAGCCGAGAGTCTGCAACTGTTCCTGCTGGGTGGCTAACTGCCGACCGAATGTGCTTGCTGAGTCTTGTTGGCCAGAGTGTTCTTCTGTCATGGGTTTTAAGTGTTTGGCCCACATGCAGACACAGATGGAAGCAGAAACAGTTTTAAGATGTTTATTTTAAGGCTTGATAACGGGAAAGCACACAGTGTGTGTGACAGCCGAGGTCTGAACGTCAGAGCTGGAAAGACTGCGGAAAGAATGGGGATAATTTTACTGAGAATCGAACCAGGGGAAACTGTGCCAGAAGCTGAGCCACTTACCGTTTGGTTGGGGAGACCTATCTGGGGGGAATGAGTGACGAGGGAACTCTGTGACCTTAATTCACTGATGGAAACAGGTGGCTGAGTGACTGGAGGGCTGACAGATGGACTGTTGGCGAGGTATCCGGACAGCACCACTGAAATTGCAGGCAGGAGGAGCAGCTGGAATAACCGGAGTGTTTGTACGTTAACCAGGTGAATCCAGGAAGGGGTTCTCACGCCCGGCTTGGTACCACCAAGGGAGCATGAGTGGAGATGCCAGAGCAAAATCTGAGTAGCAGGAATTCTGAAGGCTGGTTCACTGAGCACGAGGCCAAGACAGGTGAGTAAATCCAAACACGACAAGACTGGAGAATAACAGGAGACAGAGTCAAAAAACAGGGTTTCCAAGAACTCACAGATACGAGGCCCGGGAGAAGAATCTCCCGTGAGACAGAGACGGGGTAACACTCTGGTGTCTTCCAGCTGTCTCTGAACTCCTTATAAAGCCAAATTAGAGCACGGAAACACAGAGAACCCTGACATTACTATCCTAAAACTTCATATCAAACAGTTTTGAGCTCATCCTTCCTTTCCATGTGTGAACTGAAGGTACTATAAAGTTATGGATTTCTGCATATGGGGTCTACTTCTGAAGGAGACTAGAATAATTAACTGTGTAGAAAATGTGCTGGTGAAAGAAAAGAGTTGAACTTAGCTGTAGGGTTTTTTGTTTTTTTGTTGTTTTTTTAGTTTGGATTTTTTATTTTGTCTGTAAGCCCTGAATGTTTCTTGAAGAAAATTGTGAACTCTAGTTTAATTATTTGTATATTATGAAAAGAATGAAAGCACACCATTCAGTTTGTAAATGTTAAGGAGGAGCTGAAAGTAAATATTTCGAAGCAGTAATTTGGTCACAGCAAATATGTACAGTACTAACTCAGCAGAGTTTACTCAAACAGCGAATGCTGTCTGATTTGTCATGCATGCTGTGATTTAAGTGGAACAATTTTTTGCTGGTGCTCCCCTAAATGTCATGCAAAATGAGACAAAAAATAGGTAATATTTTTATTTAGATCCATCTAATGATCTATAGATCAGTGGTTTTATTATACAGGATTTACAAAGAACAAAAGAGCAAAGCCAGTTCTAAATCAAAGCCATATGAGCCAAATCCAAAGCATCGTGAAGCCACTTATATTAATTTCAACCCTCATGGTGTTAACATGGAAATGAAACATAACACTGAAAAAAACAAATATAAGATCAAAAGAACCTTAAAGACATCAATAAGTGATATGTCCCCTAAGATTTCAATAAACTTACTACTGTTATGGCTTCCTTATGTAAAATACGTTTATTTTCTGTAATAGGTCCTCATCAAACTGATGCCTCTAGCCATATTTTTTTTACCTTTTATCTGAAAATATGTCACAGTCTTCAAAAAATCAATATGTTGACCAGTCATAAATGTTGACCAGTCATACACAGGGTCTCTGCATAAACGTGTTTAATATCAAATTTGTCCATCAGGTAACATGAACTGTATGCAGAAATGTGTGAAATGCAAAAAGTCATCAGGCCTGAACTTGTGGAGTCTACTGGAGACCAACCCAAACAAGCTGCCTCCACCCCCATCACAACATAGATAGTGTCAGGATGCAGCTTAAAGGCTGCATACTGAGCCTCTCTCCCTCTCTCTCGTTACTGCGCAGCCTGATGGGTTTCACCTGGCAGGCTGCAATTAACCCACAACTGCTTCCACCTGGTTCCACCCTTATTTAAACGTACCTCTTTCTGCTCTCATCGTCGGCCCGTAGAGTTCACTTCAGCTCAGTCTCAGTCTGTCTCCAGTTCTGCAACTCAGCTCCACGCTCTCCAGTTCTGCAACTCAGCTCCACGTTCTTCAGTCCTGCAACTCAGTTCCACGCTCTCCAGTTCTGCAACTCAGCTCCACGTTCTTCAGTCCTGCAACTCAGTTCCACGCTCTCCAGTTCTGCAACTCAGCTCCACGTTCTTCAGTCCTGCAACTCAGTTCCACGCTCTCCAGTTCTGCAACTCCGCTCCACGCTCCCAACTCCAGCAACTCAGTTCCACGCTCTCCAGTTCAGCAACTCAGTTCCACGCTCTCCAGTTCTGCAACTCTGTTCCACGCTCTCTAGTCCTGCAACTCTGTTCCACGCTCTCAAGTCCTGCAACTCTGTTCTACGCTCCCAAGTTCTGCACCCAGCTCTACGCTCTCGAGTTCTGGAACAGTTCCTCTCTCTCCGGTCCCGCAGCTGCTTCACGGTCTCAAGTCCTCCGCTCCAGAGTCTCCTCCCGGTCAGTCTCCCCGCGCTCCTCCTGTCAGCCAGCTTCCGCCCCCTTCATCTCCGTCCATAAAGACTCTGGTTCTTCTCGTCATTAACCCTTCACTCTGTACAATAAAACTCACTTCAAGAACAAGCTCTGTGCGTGCGTGCTGTGTCCGGGTTCATCCAAAGACAAATCATGACAGATAGAAGATGGCAGAAGCTGAAAGAGAAGGCAAAAAGCAGAAAAACATTAGCTATGATTGTGATTTAATTCCATCACAAATTTAAAGTGCCAGTTTTAGTACTTCGAATAATTGAAATACATCAGCAGGCACATACCTACAGTATAATGTAAAAATGTTAAATATTAATCACTACTTATAAAACAGTAGTTTTCATCTGAATTAGATAACGTTGATGTCCTACACTGGAATTAAGATATCAGCTTACTTAGAAAGGCACCAGAAAGTCTTGGGTTCATCTTTGCTTGGTTGGTTCGGTGCTTCACAAGCCCTCTCATCAGCAACATACTGCACTTGATCCTTTGACCAATTGTCTGGCCACTGCTCATCCTGTCTTACGTTATTGTTGACTTCTCTTTTTGACAGCAACAGGCATTTGTGCCGCATCAGGTTCCGATGTTTCTAGCACTGATGCTAGCTTGCAGAGCGCAACCTCTGTTTTCTTGTGAGTGGTGGCCGAGTGGTTAGAGCAGCGCGCTTGCACTCAGAGAAGGATGCAAGCACCCGGTTTGATCCCCGCAGCCTGCACTCTGGGTCCCTGGGCAAGACCCTTAACCCCCGATTGCTCCCCAGGCGCCGCACAGTGGCAGCCCACTGCTCCCCAAGGGATGGGTTAAGATGCAGAAGTAAATTTCTCCATTGTGAGATCAATAAAGGTCAATTATTATTTATTATTATTTGTGTAATGAAGGGCTGTTCAGAATGCTGCTTTTATCATTCAACTCTGCTCCAGTTTGTCCTCTCTGGGCCCTTTTGAAGCCAAGTCAATATTTTAGCCATGATTGTATTCCTCTGTTTTTCCTCTCTCATCCAAAAAACCTACATTCACTTGAATGTACAGCAAGCGTTGTGCACTAAGCAAGAGGTTTCTTTTGAGGCAATATGTGTCTCTTTATTAACAAGTAGGCTAGGACCTGTGAACTGCGAAGAAGTCATAAGTACAGAATACTGACTGCTGGGGAAACCCGTAATTATTATTATTTTTACCCCTAAGCTTACTTGAAGCACTGCATGCATGCCATGCTAGACAGACACTCTAGTAATACACAAGTGAGCAAAACCTTCCGTGCGGTTATATTTCTTACATTAGAAGCTGTTTAAGGCTATCTCTTCATCGTTGTTCTACACTCAAAGAGGATAAAAATATAAATGATCAAAATCTCAGTCATAGACTCCTGCAGTAGTCTGATAATTGGAAAAGTAGACTGGAAACGCTTGCATGAAAATATCCTTATATATTTATATGTCCGTCATTAAAAATACCAATAAAGCTATGAATTTACACAATAAAAGCCTTGCCTGCTATTTATAGAAGTTTCTCCCTATTAGTAATAAACAACATCTTAGGATTTTCCAAAAATAACTAATGAGATTAAATGAGACATGTAATGCTCATTGTCCACTTCTATTTATCTACTGGACCCAATCCAGTATCTTTGCCTGACTCTCATTAACAAGGCTTGACTCTCTGTTTAAACATACACTTTTTAGGTAATATTGCATGTTCAGACCTTTAGATTAATGTTTTTATTATAAAAAAAAGGCCTATGACCTATTTAAATTTCTATTGTTAGGAAGTACATCTTATTCCAAGTAGCCGTTCTTCACTGGTTTTTATTCTTAATGGCAATTTAAGTTATCAAATACATATTAGGTATCTAATCCAAACTATATGGGAGAGTAAACGGCACACATTGCTCCAGCAAAAAAAAGACTGTAGTGAGGAATCCCTATTTAGTAATTAATTATTTGAATGATTAAAGAATACCAAATAACAAAAAGCCTTTATTTTATTTGGAAGGTAATCACTGAAATGCAACATCACTTAAATCAAGGAATGTCCAAAAAGACAAAAAATATTTTTTAAATCTTTCAATATGTTGATAAATGAAAACAGCTTCATGTAAAATCATCATAAATATTTAGAAAAGAAATAAAAATAATTAAATAATTTTATACATAATAAAGATGTGTGAGATCTTAAATATTTGAAACAACATTGACAGAAATCCAACATAGTTCATTAACAATAAAAATCTAAATAAAAGGTATATTGTGGTTAAACATTAAGCCTTATTGGGCTTAATTCTGATCACTAGATGTGGTGCTTTCAGAACAATTCTTGGTGTTCGTGGATCTGCACGGATGTGTCGAAGATGAATCTACTAGCATTTGTGGGATATTTACGCCACCTTGGCTGCACCGAGACTAGAAAAGTTTTTAGGCGAGTTCATGATAATGAGACACTAATGACATGGACAACATATTAATGACCACTAAAGGGCTTCTGTGTAAAGGAACATCTGTTCACTACAATTTGTGTATCTTTGGGACTGTGGTCATGGTTGTGTGACGTTGCAGTCAGTCCAATTTTTTTTTCTATTTCTTTAGATCCTGTGTAGGTTGTCAGAGATTTTGGAGTTATGTTTTCTTATTCCATCTCTATTTTTGTTTGTATTTACATTTCTATTTGTGTTTATTTGTGCATACTTCTGATTTTGTGAGTTTTCCTGTTATTTTATCAATGGCTGTGTTTATTTTATCATTTCTGCCTGTTATGTCCATTGTTTGGGTCCACACTACAGAAGAGATCATGACTTAGGGGTTGCCAAGCAGCAGAACAAAGCAGTAGAAAGTCAGCCCAAATTACACCAACATCAAAAAGGAACATATCGTATGAAGCTTGGTAAGTTATTTAAGATATTAAGGCTGCCAGTCAAACAGTGGATGAACTTGTATAGTAAGGTGGTTTCCCTCATGCCAGGAGCAAAAACAAATGCATCATCATGACATGAAAAAAAAACACTGAGTGTGTCTTACCACCAACAACTGAAGATAATTGACTGAGTCCATGTAAGGATAACATGCATATGTGTTCTGCATTATGTAACAATGATTTTTGCAAAAGACCCTTTCCATTCTATCAGTTGCGGAGCTTATAATAATGGGCTTAAATTCACAGCTCCTTAAAGACCCAATGTACATGGGAAGTTTAAACTTTCGGAGAACACCTGAGACTTTGTTCCTACAATCCTTCCTTAGTTTTGCCTTCTCTGTTTCTGCTGGGTGTTCTGCCACTGGTGGAGTGTTCTATTTCCAGATCTGTACGTTTTCTTTGTAAAACATTGCGGTGATGATAATGTTACAGTTGGCCTTGTGTAGACATCATATTGAAATATCCTGGGTTCTGTTCTGGTTTATGTTTAACTTATTTTGCCCTCCTTCCTTAGGTTCTCTGGTTGCTTTGAGTTTTGTCTTGCTGTTTACTGTTAGTTTACCCTGTTTTGTCATCAGTTTTAGTCTTAGCTTTATTTTCTGTTTTAGGTTTGTACTTCAGGGTTGTTTTGTTCTTAAATCGTGTGTAGTTTGTTTCTGTCCGCTTGTCTTGTCAGCTTTTTAAATTTGTCTGAGCTGTTCTTGTTTTGAGCCTCAGCACTGATGTCTGGTCTAATTACTTACTCTGCACACCTGCCTAACTCCACCCCTGCTGCAATCACCTCTCACCAGTTTCATCTGCTTCTACCTCCATATAAACTGTTGAGACCAGACATCAGTGTCAGGGAGGTGACGCAGCCGCTCGGGAGAGACACGGAAGTTAGCAGCTGGAGAGTGAACGGAACAAACAAGGCGGTAGGATTTGAATTTTGGCGGTTAGCATAAACTGTACATTGACTGTAGCTACATGGCTTCTACATCAGGAGGAAATAGTGGGAATGAGATGGAATGGATGATTTCTAGATCATCACGAATGAAAAGAACAATTAAGAAAAGACAAGAAAGAGCAAGAAGTTGGTCAGAAGAAAGTGAGACAAGAGCAGACATTAGCAAAAGAACAAAAACAAATGAAAGGGCGAATTCAGATGAACACAGTCAAGTTAATTTAGAAGCAGAATATAAAGTTGTGGTAGAATTCAAGCAAGAGGGGGGAGCTATACATCCCATAAAACTGACTAAAGCAATAGAGGCAGAAATAGGAAAAATAAAAATGGCTAGAATCATGAACAACAGAAGAGTGCTGATACATGCTAACAGCGAATCACAGCAACAAAAGATCATGAAAATGAAAAACCTAATGGGGGAAAGAGTTAGAACTCATATACCAGGATTGTTAGCGAGGCTAAGAGGAGTGATTTCAGGAGTTCCGCTGGAAATGACAATGGAAGATGTAAAAGCAGAAATCAAAGGAGGGAAAATAACTGATGCCACTAGGATTAAAAGTAAAAGAGACGGAGAACTTAAAGATACTATGGCAGTAATTTTACAGTTTGAAAATAGTATGCCTGGAAATATCCAGCTGGGTTACATGAACTATAGAGTTAGAGAGTATATCCCTAAACCCCTCCGCTGTTTCAAGTGTCAAAGAATGGGACACACTGCAAAGGAATGCAAAGGAAAAATCAGGTGTGCAAGATGTGGAGGTCCACATGAATATGGAAAATGTGAGAAAGATGCAAAAATCAAATGTTGTAATTGTGGAGGAGAACATAGTGCAGCTTATGGTGGATGTCAAATACAAAAGGAAGCTAGGGAAGCTCAAAGAGTTAAAATTACAGAAAGAATTTCATATGCTGAAGCCTTAAAAAGAGTAAAGAAAGGCAGTAATAGAGGAATGGGAGAAACAGGTCAAAGAAACTCAGCTTGGAATATAAATCAAGTGCAGAACGGGCAGAGACAAATACTGGCTCCAAATCCAAATATCCAAAATGCATGCTTGCATAAATGTAGAGTGGATGAAGATACGATGGTGGTGAAAAAAGAAAACTTCGTAGCATTTATATGCCATATTGTTAATGTAACAGTGCAAATGAAGAAGAAAAGTGATAAAATAAAGGAAATAGTTACAGCAGCTGGAAGATTTTTAGATATGAAAGAAATACAAGCAGATCAAATACATACCATTCTAAGTGCCACTGAAACTACAGGAAATACCCAGGACTAGGATTCAAGTGTTCTTTTTAATGGTTCTATATATACTTCAATGGAATGCTCGAAGCTTAATAGTCAATGGACAAGAATTTAAAAAGTATATTTATGAATTAGAAATAATACCTGATATTATATGTATACAAGAAACATGGTTAAAACCAAATCTAGATTTTAAGATCCCTGGATATAACATGGAAAGACAGGATAGAAGTGATTGTAATGGAGGAGGATGTGCTACCTTAATTAAAGATGGAATAGCTTATAAGAAAATCCAAATGAATAATGAATTAGAATGTATTATTATAGAAATATTTAATGTAAGAAAATATGGTAATATTAAAATTATAAACTATTATAATCCATGTAAAAATCTTGATTGTAAAAAGCTTAAGGAAATGGCTGGGAAATTACATAGAAGAGAAGTATGGTGCGGTGATTTTAATGCTCATAATAGTCTCTGGGGCAGCAAAAAGACAGATCAAAATGGCAACATAATAGAAGAAATAATGGATGAAAGGTCACTAGTTTGTCTTAACAATGGAAAAGGTACCAGAGTTAATGTACATAAAAATACAACATCATGTCTAGACATTACATTAGTATCTGACTGTCTTGTAGGATCATGTGAATGGAACGTCAACAGGGAATCCACAATAGGGAGTGATCATTTTCCAGTAAGTACTATAATTAATGATAATATAAAGAGGCAAGAAGATGTCATAATCACAAGATGGTGTTTTAATAAAGCTGATTGGAAAAAATTTAAAGTAAAGTGTGAGGAAAGCAGACATTTGGTTACATTAAAAGGTAACATAGAAGAGTGTACAAGCCAGATAACAAAACATATTTTAAATGCTGCAAATTCAAGTATACCAAAAACAATAATAAAAGGAAGGAAAAAAGTAGTCCCTTGGTGGAATGATGAATGTACTAAAGCGATTAAAGATCGTAACAGGGCATTTAAAATACTGCAGAAAAATTTAACACTTGAAACTCTTATTAATTATAAAAAGAAAAGAGCAGTAGCTCGAAAAATTATTAAAGAAGCCAAAAAGAAAACGTGGAGAGAATATACTTCCTCAATAGGATCTGAAATTAAATTGCAAAATGTATGGTCAATGTTTAGGAAAATGATTGGGGAAAGGAGTGGTATTAAAATACCAGCCTTAGTCAGAGATCAGGAAGTAGTAGTGTTAAATAAAGATAAGGCAGATTTGTTGGGGGAAGCATTTGCGGCAGTACATAGTGGGGAACATCTTACAAACATTCATAGACAACAGATGAATCAAAAAATTAGCAAACATAAAAATATTTTGGGAAAAAGTCAAACATATAATTCAACATTAGACATAAATATAACTATGAAGGAAATTAAAGCAGTATTGAAAGGGACAGGATATTCAGCTCCTGGGGAAGATCAGTTATGCTATGCTATGTTTAAACAGATTCCTGAAGTAACATTAGAATTAATATTAAAACTATTTAATAAAATATGGAAAGAAGGTGTAATACCAAATAGATGGAAGAGAGCAATAATTCTACCGTTTAATAAACCAGGGAAAGATCCTACAAATCCAAATAATTACAGACCAATAGCATTAACTTCACACTTAAGTAAGTGGATGGAGAAAATAGTGATTAATAGACTAGAATTTATTCTTGATCATAAGAAATTAATCAATGAAAATCAGTGCGGATTTAGGAAGGGAAGATCAACAATGGACGCAATAACTAGAGTTAGTAATGATATAGAGAAAGCTTTAAAAATGAAAGAAATTATGATTGTGGTATTTTTTGACATAGAAAAAGCGTATGATTCATTATGGAGAGAAGGATTACTTATAAAAATGAAACAGATGGGAATAGGAGGGAAAATGTTTAATTGGATAGCAAATTTTTTGAAGGATAGAAAAATAAAAGTTAAGATTGGAAATGATTACTCAAAAGAATTGAATATTGAAAATGGAATTCCACAAGGTAGTGCAATTAGCCCAATACTATTTAATATTATGATAAATGATATCTTTTCTGAAACAGAAGAATGTATAAAATCTGCATTATATGCTGATGATGGAGTTTTATGGATGAGAGGAAAGAATACAAGATTTGTTATAGGTAAAATTAAGAAAGCGATTAATAAAGTAGAAAAATGGTCCTTTGAATGGGGTTTTAAATTATCAACAAGTAAATCTTGTTATATGATTTTTACAAATAAGAAAAACATAGACATAGGTACAATAACATTATATGAACAACCATTGGAAAGGGTAGCAGAATTTAAATATCTGGGAATATGGTTGGATCAATCATATACATGGAAAACGCATACAAAGAATCTGGAAACTAAATGTAAGAAAGTGATAAATCTATTAAAGGCTGTGGCTGGAAATAACTGGGGTGCAGATAGACAGTCATTATTAAACATATATAGGGCTCTCATGAGATCAACAATAGATTACGGTAGTTTTATATATGGAGTAGCAGCTAAAACAACATTACAAAAAATAGATACTTTACAGAATAGGGCTTTACGTATATGTACAGGAGCAGTAAAATCGACACCTATTAATGCCCTTCTAGTAGAGACTGGAGAGATTCCACTAGAAATAAGAAGAATAAAATTAGCTTTGACATACTGGATGAAAATAAAAAGTAAAAAAGATGAAAATGTAAATGCAACAATATTAAAATATTGTTGGGAATATTCAAAGTTCCATAGTAATGGATTTGGATGGATCATAAACAAATGGATTAAAATATATGAATTAGAAGATAAAGAAATAGCTCAATTTAATCCAATTAACGTTAGCCCTCCATGGATATTTCCGGCAGTAAATGTAGACATAAAACTACTTAAAATGAAAAACGATTGGTATTTAAAAGAAATAGGGGTAAAAACCGATATATACTTAAGAAACTCATATTATAATTATGTTAAAATATATTCAGATGGTTCTAAGAATTCAAAAGGATGTGTGGGAATAGGAATTTATATATCTGAGTTTAAAATTGACATATCTAAAAGACTATCTGATCAACTATCTGTATTTACGGCAGAAATGGTGGCAGTTATCATCAGTTTGCAGTGGGTAGAGGAGGTGCGACCAGACAGAGTAGTAATTTGCACAGATTCCAGAGCAGTCATAGAAAGTATTCAAGGAGAAGGAAACAATAGGAAAGATCTAGTACTAGAAATTCAACATAGCTTATTTAGATTATACAGAGGTGGCATTGATGTTTGGTTCTGTTGGGTACCAGCACATCAAGGTGTAAAAGGCAATGAAAGGGCAGATAAATTAGCAAAAAGGGCTTTAGATCAGGCAATAACGATTAAAATACCTATTGGCAAAGGGGAAGGGAAATCAATTATTAAGAATAAAGAAATGGAAATATGGCAAAAAAGATGGAATGAAGATAAGAAAGGAAGGAAATTATATAAAATACAGAAGTCAATATTTAGTAGAAATGTTAAGGAGAGAAATAGAAGGGAAGAAATAATAATGAGTAGATTGAGAGTAGGGCACACATATTTAAATGATACTTTATATTTAATAGGGAAGAAAAATAATGATAAATGCGAAAAATGTGGAGAGAAAGAAAATGTAGAACATATACTATTGAACTGTAAAACATATGAACGTGAAAGGGAGAAATTGAGAAGAATAGTTGGAAAGACAGATCAAGAATGGAGTTTGAAAGGAATATTGGGAAATGATGGAAATATAATGGATATTTGTATGATAAGAAAAGCGTTATTTATTTTTCTTCATAACACAAAATTAAAAAATAGAATATGACTGATGTAGAATACAGTTGCTACACACTCGTGTACAGTAGGTGGCGGTATGCACCTTAAAGTTGATTGCGACCCGCCATAATAGAAAAGAAGAAGAAGAAGAAGACATCAGTGTCAGGTCGTCTGTTTGAGTATGGGTGAGTCTCCTCTTGCAAGTTTCTGTTTATTGGTTTGCTTTTGGATTTTTGACCCCTTGTCTCCAGTGATCTGAGCCATCCTGTTCCTGTCTGTTCCTGTCCTGCCTGCCCCGTTAGTCTGTTTATTTTTGTGCCGTTTTTTGGATTGACGGTCCTTTTTGTTTTTTTCCCTGTTTTGCTTTTTGTTAATAAAAGATCTAACTGAACCTCTGCTGGTCTGGCTGAATTCTGGGTCCGCTTCCTCAGATCATTACAGATATTGGCTGCTATTTGTTGCAGGGTGTTTGGTTTGCTTATTACTTTAGATTTCTTTTTGGAGGGGGATGTTTTCTAGATTCTTATTTTTATATTTTTTTTTGTTCATTTGCATTCCATCCCTGTCTGGTTAGGTATATGTTATCTATTTTAGTTATTTTCTGTTTTCTCTGTTATTTTCCCAGTCAGCTTTTCCTGGTTTTCCTTACAGCTGTAACGTGAATAATTACTTGTCTATTTTCTTTCCACCACTAATCACTCTATGCACAGCATATAGCCCCTGCTTTTCTCTTTACCCTCTGCCAATTCTCTTTGTGCATGCCATCTATTACTTCCTGTATTTTGGGCTTCGCTACAAAACAAATATGGCATTAACATGTTACCTTTAGCTGGAGTAGTGGCATTTAGTTCTGATGCTGGATTTAAGTATAACAGTTTGGATGCTTTACTGCTTCAGAAACTCAGTTTTTAATTCCGATAGTCTATGGCTGTGGGTCACATCATGACTTTAGTTTGAGAATTAGTCCATGTACGATGTAAACAGGAGCACAGACATATTTGCTTCCTGTGAGACATGAAGAATAGTATGGAACATGAAATGGGAATAATTATGTGCTTATTGAATTCAAGCAAAATAACTAGAACACATTCTTTGCCATTAGAAATTTCACTGTATTAGTATAAAAAAATATTTATTAAAATAAGTCCCTTTGGACAAGGGACTTAAAAAAATTCTGACTTATAATTCTGCAAACAATTGTATTATGACTCTACTTGCATCCACTAACAGTAGAGTTGCATAACAGAAGTGCAATAACACCTAAAATATGTAGTCAAGACAAAACCATAAACTACATCACGGAAGCCAGAATGTCATATCAGCTACACTTAGAGGCATATGCATTGTCTTATCTGTCAGACCTGGGCAGCACACAGTATAATAAAACCATTATTGCAGAGGTGACAAATAGTTCTGTACAGCCTCCATGAATCCTATTTTTCATTATAACTGCAAAGATGTACACTTGAGTGGAAAACTGGGACAAATTTAAGACAAATATACTTCACAGTTTACATAGATTTGACATGTAATCAGCGGTACAGTGTGGGGTATAAAATATGTGCTATATAAAGGCACACTTTAAATAGAGATGTAAACTAATTTCATGTAGTATTTTTGCTTATTGTAGTATTGTTCAGCAGGGCTAATGCTAAATTGTGCATACCTGTTTTATTTAATGTGACTTTAATTTTAGCAAGCGAAACTTATGCTTTGCTGTAGTGTAATTAAAGAAATTAAATACTTGTAGGTAAGTGTCTACTAAATTCTATAGATACGCTTGGCTTCCAGTTTACCTTTGAAAATTACCCAGTTCCATTTAGAGGCAATTAAGCTGCTGTTCACTGACAGCACATCTTATGGTAACCTAACACCCACTGTCACTTGCATTCATGAGTTCAGTGAGGCTAGTTTAATTAGTGTGGTGCATTTGTTTAGCTACGCACTGGCATCCCTGTAACATGGTAATGCACAACAAAGAGAAAAAAGTGGATCCTGGTGAACGAAATTTACAAACTAAAAAGGGTTAAGAATTATCAAATGTGAAGATTTGTCAAGAACAGAAGCTAGAAAACAATGGACTGGTTTACTTTTAGAGGTTAAAACAACCCTCATTCAACTTACTCAATAGTTTATTTTCAATTAACTATTTTTCAATTAAAGATAGGAAAGATTAGCAGTAAATGATGACATAAAGGGATTTCAGTTTGCTATGCAATGTTGATTTTTTTTTTTCTTCAAAGAAAATAGGATTTTACCCGATCTGTTTTGATTATTTTCATTAGAATTTTAAATATGTTTGAAGCTGAAAAGATGAATTGATATGAACTCTTAAACATATAATGTATTCAAACAGCGATTTAAGAAATCCATTCCTCACTAAAAACATAAAATGTTTATATGAACATGTTTTTATTTCTAAATAGTGCTAAATAGTCCTAAATAGTCATATCTCTAGTCCATGAGTATTGAATACATTCCTCTTACTTTTTCTACTTTTTTTCTGATGCAGTTTTTTAAGCTGCCCACATCAGTCAATTCAGCTTATCTAATATAACAGAAATGTCAAAAACGGACTGAAAAAGTGAAAGGATCAGTTACAGCTGAAGAAATTCTTTCTCACAGATACTTTTCTTATGTAACATTTCACTCTTGCTTGATAGACACAAATCCCTGTAAAGGATAAATTATCAGCATATACCCCTAGTACTCAAGAAAAGTTTCCTCTCTTTACCATAATCCCACATCTCTATCTGTCAGAAATGGATCTTTTGTGTCAACATAGATTCGGTTTCATTTTACACTTAAATAAATCTGATATATCTGCTTTTATAGCTCTGCTAATTATAGAAGGCTATGTTAACACTGAATGACCAGTGTTGTGTACACTGTTTTATTGTACAACTGTACTCAAAAAAAACTTATGTTGTTGCTTTAATCTTCAAGGTAGCAATCTAGGCAGAGTTTACCTCACTTTTTCCAGATTTCCAGAGACTGTGGTTACGTAAGTTGTGAATCTAAGGAAAGGGATATCAACTGTTTCCAATAAGAATAATTTAAATATATTTTTCTTGAGATAAGACAAAATTCTTATCATGAGATATTTTAATAATTTTTTTTCATAGTATAAAAGTTTTACCCAAGCAGATAAAAACACTTTGTTTGGTCCAAATCCAGTGGTTCTTCTGATAAAAGGGGAAAATAATTACTGTGTATAGTGTGTTTCTAGTGATGCTGACCACTCAAAATGTAGTACACTACAGCCATATTCAGTCACTAATGTGCACACATTAATCCACCTATATGCAGATCAATAGGCAACTTGGGGTTAAGCGCCTTGCCCAGGGGCACATCGACAAATGACAAGGAAAAGCAAGACTTTAGCCCACAACCTTCCAAAGGCAAGGCAATTACTCTTCCCACTAAGCCACAGGCACCATCAGACTTAATTTAATCAGACACTGTTACTAAGCTTTATTTTTTAAAAAAGTGTGGTTCTGTAACACAACAATAATGTAATTATGCAATAGATTCGGACTTCAAATGTGATAAAATGTCACTAAAACATAATTTTGTAAAAGTCACCACAAAGTGTAATAAAAGCTGAGAGGAGTCTTGCATTATTTCTCTCACTCTAGCTGTCAAGAAGTACATGGTGGCTTTCTTCAACAAACGTGTCAGGATTTCTGCATCTGCTGAAAAGATTTGTGAATGACCCTTCATTATCAGTAAAGTGGATAATTTCCACTACCAGCTGGACAACATGGCAAATTAGAATGTTGTAAGATTATTTTCCAGGTCATTGGTGACTTTAAAGCTGTGGCCTTCATGGTTCTGAAAATGTGACTGCTTGTAGGATGATTTGTCAATAAGAATTTGACCAAACAAACCATCTTTAGTTTGTTCTGCAAGAGAACAAATCCTCTATGGAGGGGTATTATTACACAGATGTGAATACTTAAGTCTAGGGAGTTTTCTTAGATTTGTTCAACTTGCATTAAATTGTTAGATCAAATCCTTCCTTTTTTGTTTTTACAACATGTGTTGCCATTGTTCTGACAGTCTATGCATTTAAAAAGCTGTTTACAGTATTGATGTTCGTGCCTTGGCAATGAAAATGAATAAATAACAAAATGACTAAATGTTTGCCATTTATTTAACACAATTTCAAAGATTTAAATGTTTAGGATCCATAATATGACAGTTATTAAATGTATACCGATTAGGATGAGCACAACGACTGGTTTGTGATTGTTTTTTGCATAATGTGCTACAATATAACATTATTATGTTTAAAAAGAGGATCCAACTCATTTTATAATAATCACTGTGAAATGTGATGATGTTATGACATAATAAGGAAAAGATTATTACAAAATCTGTTCATGGATTCTATCAAATTTTGCAATAATTATTACAAAATGCAGTTCTTAGTGATGTTTTGTTACATTTTAAAGTCTGAATTTATTACATTACAACATAATGCACAGAATAACATAATGCAGGGTTACAGCCTTTAAAGAGCTTTTAGTAGTTTCTCATAAACACTGCATAAGATGGCACATTTTAGCATCATTCTTAACCTAAACAATCATTACTAACTACTAAAGTGGCTGTAAAATGTATATCTGTCATTGTTATCAGCTATCTTCATAATACTATTTAATAGTTTCTAAATATAACCATTTGTAATTTTTAAAAGTTGTTTTACCTTGCATTAGATCTAACAGATTGGTGACTCAAACACAACTTTGTTGTATCCTAATAGGTTTATGAAGTACTGGGGATGAGGATCCAAAATTTCTCAACCGAGTTCTGCCTTCGATGCTTGATTTATGAAAATCAAGCATCATTCAGAGAAAAATTTCAATATCTGGTATGGAACACTTTAAAATTAGGGGATCTGCAAAGAACAACAAATCCGTTTAAGTACAGAAAAAGATTTTTGCAGGGATTTGAGTAAGTGCTTAAAGACGTAATACACCCTACCATTACCTTATTGGTAAGAAGACTTTCTGGGACCCTTGGCAAAACTCAATAAAACTAGCCTCCAAACTTACTTCGTTCCCTGATGAGTGCCCAGAAAGCCAAGACATAACTGAAGAAGCAGGTGGGGGAGGATGAAGATATTGAGAAGGAGAGAAGGGAGAATGATGATAAAAGAGGAAAAAGAGACAGATAAAAAAACAAACTGTGAATCCATTGAGACATTGAGAAAAAGTGAATGAGGATGGGGTACCCAATGATAAATAGTAACTTAGCGCTGCAGGGAAAAGTTGTGTTCTGTTTCTGCTCTTGGCCTTACCAGCCATAATGAGGCTCAGATTACAACTAGGCCCCGACCCTGACATGTGCAAAAAGTGTTAATGCCCCAGCTGGTAAAGCTGGAGACTCCATTCAAAGAATCAACTCATCATTAAAACATATTGCCCTCAGCCAAAATAATTGAAAACAGGAATTATGTATACCGTAGTTCCCAATGAGTGTTTCTAATAGACAGAAAGGAAAGAGATGGACGCAGACGAAGGGAACCAAATCTGATGACTTTTTGAGAGGCATGGGTACCTGGGGGGTTATATATCATTCGAAATATTTTTTTAACAATGAGGATTAAAATAATTTAACCTGACTCTCACCAAATGGATGTCATTCCGAGCTCCACACGGCTCCACACAATTGACTGTGGTCAAATTAGCTTTAACTCATTCAAAACAACAATTGATATGTGTTGAACTATACAATGCAAATCAAAGATTTGTATAAAAAATTATTTTGAAAAAAAATTTCAAATTAAAAATAACCTTTTGGACAATTGAGTCTTAATATAATGTTGTTGTTTTTTCCTCAGGAAATAATAGATTTGAATTGGTAACTTAAAAATCGCCAAGGGAAACATTTTAAAGACACACAGTCGATGAGCAGAAGTTATTGGTTGAGTTATTGCTGTTCCACATCTCTTGTTCCACACCTTTCTTGCATTTAACTCAAGGTGCATCAAACTTGTGGTTTGTTCATGAGTTTGGGCTTGGATGGTTTAAATCCATACTAAGAAATACTATCACATATAGCATTCACAATAACATTATACACCTCAAAGCAATGGAACTTACCTCAGTCAGATATAAACTGTATATATCCCTCTGTTTTTGTCAGATGTAGATGTAAATCTGCATCGGTCTGTACTTCAATGTGTATGAAATGCATATAAATCATAGGGACACTTTCATTCTCACTTAAAGAGAAAATGGGGTACGATCAGCAAATTCATTATTAAAGACTCAGGTGTGATGATTCCTAAGGTGGAGACAATTACACATGTTCATAATTAGCTGCATAAAAAAAAAAAAAAAAAAAAAAACTTTTGTGTAACCCAGTAACTGTGCATCATTTACCATTCAGTTATTTATCCATTATTCCCCATTTCAGTGCTGTTCCTGCTGTTAATCTAATATTGCATATGCTGTATTCCAGATCCATCAAACCTACTGTACATTACACAATATGTAATACTCATTTATTCCACTTCCGTTCTCTGAACTCATCAGACTTTAGACATGTATATTTGTATGTGTATGTGCACCTATACATCACTTCCATCTATGACATGTACATTAATGTGACCAGATTTCTGAAATGACAACCGGGGACGTATTTCTGGGTGTAGGTCGTTGGCAGGATGGGTGACGGTGCACTCATCTTTTTTACTACGTCTTAACTGCGGCAGGAACGGGTAGATAACTATTGCTGTGTGCAAATTTTTTCCTCCATCAGAAAAAAAGCTGAAATTGGGGTCATTTCCGGGGACAGCCTTTGCCAGGGACAGGTTGTCCTAAACGGGGACTGTCTGGAAATCGGGAACCACAATATTATGCACAATATTAACTACAATAGAAATAATATTTACTTTTGCATCTTTTGCACTCTGTTTATTGCACCATTGCGTTACTGTCTCAATCTGGCTGGTTTAGTGTGTTTAATGTGTTCATAAGTGTTTTCTATACTGCAGACTGTGTTCTATTGTTATTACTCCATTTTTGTGTTACTGTAATACTGTATGCTGTGCTTCAGCTATGGTGAATATAAATATCAGACTGTAATCTCATATCCATGAGAAATACGAAAAGGTAGAACCTTCTAACGACAGCTCTCAGAGCAGGACGACTCTTGAGATCCTTTGAAACTGTCCCCCAGATTCAAATCATGCTCTTCTCCCACTGCTTGCCGCAGCATTGGAGAACCACTCCTCAGACTGGAACTAAAACTAAGTACAATCTGCTTTCTGTGAAATCAGACATCGAAGCAGGCAGCCAGCCACCACAGAAACAGGCTGTGAAATTTCTCAGCTTTCGCAAGAAAAGCTATGAAAAAACGGAAGGAGACCGCTTCAAGCAGACAAAAGCCAGTCCCTCTGCAAGCCGTGCAGAGCTTCCCCACAAGCCCCTAGCCAGGACTGGTGATCCATCAAGTTGCAGCTGCCCAGTGCAAGGACAGTGCTGAGTGCAGCTGCACAAGTTGTTGTTTTTATCTTCATTTGTAAAGTGACCTTAAGTATTTTGAAATGTGCTTCTAAATAAAATGAATAATATTAATCTTGATAATAATAATAGTCATCATCATTATTATTATTATTATTATTTGAATTTGATAGACATTATAGAACAGAACCGGTAGGAGCAGAGGATGTGTTAAGACATCTTCATTTAAACACACCCTCCCGACAGCAAAACATGCTGTTGAGTGCAGCATCATGCTGCAGCGATGCTTTGTTTCAGCCAAAACAAGGACACTAATCAGGGTTGATGGGAAAATTGACAGATCAAACTACAAGGCAATCATGGAAGAAAATAAGTCCAGCCTAAATCTAAGCAAAGATTTGAAAATTGCCATCCACGTTTGGCACTCTATTGATATGTCTAAAGTGCACTGCTTCAAAATAGTTAATCAGTACCAGCAAATCACAAAAGCTTACTTTTTACCCTTTAAAAAAAACCCTCATGTTATCATATTCATTCATGTGCGAAGCCAGTTTTCTGTCACAAAAATATAAAAACGGCAATTCAATGACGTTTTTGATTCCAAACACTGTATCAGTGACATTATGAGTAGGTACTATAAGGCCTATAAACACAGAAGAAATAAATGTTTCTACAATTGTGAAACAGGGTTTGCGGAACTGGAAGCGCAGGCAGCATTGCATCATGCTGTTGAGGGGCACAGCGCTGACGATGTGTGCATCGAGCTAATAACAGCTAGCGTGTTAGCTATTTAGACTGTTTTATGGTGGCCTGCCAGGCTCATAGAATCAGAATCAGAATATTTTATTAGTCACTGCGTGTTACCGCAGCGAAATTTCTCTTTGGCTACTCTGGTTCAAATTACAGCTCACGTTACATATAATGACGGGAAAAAAACCTGACCAACAAACATGCAATGAACAAGGCGCAGTTCCAACAGCTCTTCTCTCCTGTATTGTATAAGAGCTTGGAGTGATGATAACAGGAATAAGAGCACAAAAACAAACAAAATTAACCGGAGCGCCTTAGCTACATCAGTGACCTGCGCCTCCATCTTAGAGCAACAATAACAAATGACAACAGTTATCACCGAACCATTCCTGAACTGGTAAAAAAAAAAAAAAAAATAGACATAATGTGCATTAAAAAGTCAGTCAGGGAAAATGTGGACTGTCATAACAATCCTTCTGAACGTCACAAAAACATAGCCTTGGATGTTTACCCTCCACGAAATTAGGTATACCTATGATATGTGCAAAAACCAAATATAAGGAGGCTGTAACTAAATGATAAAAACCTAAACCCAGCTTTACGGGAGCTTATGTTTATCAATTTAAATATAAATTACCAACCCCGTCTGGACATGTACCAGAAACAGCAACCCTGTTCAGAGCATGCCACCATCTTCTAACTGAATTATTATCATCTGATGGGAATTTTTCCTGCAGGATAATCAGAAAATGGTTTTGTACAACATGCCATGCCCCATTTCAGAGAATTCATACTGTTGACAACAGATTCACCCAGAAAATGCACAAACAGAATGCCTCCCTCATAGATATCCCCCTGCCTGTCATCCATTTATCCCTTAAATACCTGGAGGCCAAGAACACATTGTTATCAGTTTGCTGTTGATCTCTGATGTACACTATGAAATGAATGAAAAGGGCCACCAATTTATCAAGAAGTCTACAGTTTTTGCTCATTGACTGATTTTGCCCTCTCCTCAGGAAAGCAATTGTGTGGTATCCCTGCTTGAACAGCTTCTACCTTCATGCTGTGAGATAAATGAACAGCGACACTCACCGACCCTGCTACCCTCTTATATGATGCTGTATTGTAATGCTATGTCCACGAGTTATTGTCAAAGCTGCTGATGCCTACAGTAATAAGCAGTTAGTTGCCAATAAATTATTTTACAGACAACATGATGATCTTCCAAATTTGGCTAAAAATTCACTGTTACTTCAAGTTCATCATGTCTCTAAAAGTAACTACATGTTATGTATAATGGAATGACCGTAAACAATCCTTACTTGATTTTACCTGAAAAAAAACCCTTCTATACCTAAATTCTGTAACCATACAGCAAGGAAATGTGTGAGCAGCTGCACACTCCCACCCATCTGGACCCTATGGATTGATTTTACCCTGCACCAAGCACCAATTCTATGTCATCATGCCACTCTTAGCAACCAGTGAGTAAAATATATATATATATATATATATATATATATATATATATATATATATATATATATATATATATATATATATAGCTTTTTCTTACACACACTGCGAGTAAAAATCACAAAAATGCAAAAACCCAACTAATGCTCATGGGAAATATAACCCAATTTCAACAAGCACTGTAGCAAGACATTTGTTGAGCGGCCAGAATACCAAAAATGCACTCCTCGGTTTCAGAGCATGTACGAACTCCTCCATGCAAGTCAAATGATAGAGAGTAGTGTGCTCATTTTTTGTAAGGTGGCAGAAGTTGCCAGTTAAATGAAGGGTGAATGCCTTTAGGATATCAGCTCCCTTCTCCTTTATCTGTACACCATTCTCCAACTACCCTCCACAAAAATACTCATCCTACCGCTCCATCATTTCATCTATCCACGTTGTGTTGTGCCACTTCAGTGAACATCAGGGTGCAACAGACTTGTTGTGGCTGTATTGCACTTGCAAATTTACTTTAGTAGAGAAAATTGAAAGTGAGACTACAATCATGTGGTGCAGTTCTTTCAAAGTGATATAAGCTCCATGTGTGTCTTAGAGAAATGTACTATGCCGTTACAGATGAAGAAATGGACATATAAATAAATTACAAGAATAAAGTTCTGTCTGAATTTTAATATTCTGTCACATTTAACCCTAGGAGCACATACAATTGACCGGATGGCATAATTGCACATTCTTTGGCAGCAGCATAGAATCCTAAAAGTTCAGCTGCAGCTACAATGTAATAGATGTTCTCGGCCTGTTTTTTGTTTTTGATTTTTTTTATTCCTTAGCTAGTGCTATTGCTACTATGCATTTTCAAATTAAATACAAATACAGATGTTTTAGTGATTTGATTATGTACGTAACTCACCATGCATGCATCAAGGTACATAAACATATTAATTGGACAGTATCAGTCTTTACGCCAGTAAATGAGCCCAAATATGAAATGTCATTATATATATATATATATATATATATATATATATATATATATATATATATACACATGTCTGTGTGTGTGTGTGTGTGTGTGTGTGTGTGTGTGTGTGTGTGTGTATCAAACTTTTATCCCCTACCAGAGTGCTGGGAGCTTCGTGATCCATTTTTGTTGTTCTTTGGATTACGCTCCTCTGAGGCCTCACTCTGCAGAGTTCTCCTACCGTTCTCCAGTTTGCACTGTTAGTTGTTATTTCAACTTTTAACTTTTTGTTAATTTTTTTCCTCATAGTAGGTACATCTGCTCTGGCGTTCTAGTAGCTGTGACATCATCCAGGGGAGACAGATCATCCGCTATTATCATATAACATAGAAAGGGTTCCTGGATCAATGTGTGCTTCTGTGCTTTTGTGTCTGTCTTGTTGTGTCTCTGCTCTGTCTTCTGTAACCCCCAGTCGGTCAAGGCAGATGATCATTCACACTGAGCCTGGTTCTGCTGGAGGTGTTTCCTTCCTGTTAAAGTTTTCCTTTCCACTGTCGCTTCATGCTTGCTCCGTATGAGAGGTTGCTGCAAAGCCATCAACAATGCAGACAACTGTCCACTGTGGCTCTACGCCCTTTCAGGAGGAAAAATGCTGCTTGTCAAGATTTGATGCAATCTGCTGGGTTTCCTTAGATAGGAAACGTTTTTGACCAATCTGTCTGATTTAATTGAATTTGACTTTGTAAAGGGCCTTGAGATGACATGTGTTGCGATTTGGTGCTATATAAATAAAATAAAATTTAATTATTTCTGGGGCCTCTTTGCACAGCCTGCACCTGGGATCTTCCTTGATGTTGTAGATCTGGGCCTCTATTGCTGAGGTAATCTACTGCTGGTAGATTAGTGCATCTGTGCTGTCGTTGAGACCTGCCCTCTCTTGTTATTGGTAACATTTATTCATTTCAGAAACTTCAGCTGTCAGTGGTAGATACAATGGAGTTTTTTTTTTTCTAACCTTGCCTGCAAGATGATTTCTCATGGTATTTGTGGGTTCACAACCACACAAGAATCAATCTTGTACCGCTCCGGCTTCAACCGTTTGTGTCCGAACCAAAATAAATGGTCCGGGCAAACCAAGCTGCAGTATTGAGATATAAGGCGGGACATACAAAAGCCTTTGTGACTGAGCCAACAGCCGAACCAACAAAAACATGGCAGCACAGGAGGACACACACGTAGCTGCTGCTATCACACCAGTTACGTAAAAATGCACAATTTCTTCTTTGATAGTAGAACAGCAAGAAGTGCCTTCACTAGCTTACCTTCTTGTGGTTTCTCATAATGCCTGCTACTTACGTTTTAATTTGATACCATGTTTGGCTAAAACCAACCTTTGGTAGGCGAGCACTAGATGTCGCTTTGCCCAATCAGCTCAGAGAGTTCTGGAGAAGTTACCTCCTTTCCCAAACAGAGTCAAATGGAGCAGTCCCAAATTGATAATGTGTAGAACTACAGTGCTACACATTATCAATCTGGCTGGCCAGGTTAGGTTTTCTTCCTCCCATGAAGGTTCCTACAGTTGTTTATCTTCAAAAGGCATTTACTGAGAGTGTCATCTCTTGAGGCCATCTTCCTGAAAAATCAAACCTACACATTTCTTTTTACTGGAATTGTTTCTCATAGGGGTAGGGGTAGGGTTAGTCTAGCTCAGGACACCATTCTTTTTAGGGATATCATCTGTAAACAAACAAGCTAATTTATTACATGCAAAATAAAATGGTGTTATTTTAAATAATTTCATGAACACTCAAACCACATCCTTCCGCGTCTCTCTACAGCGAACATGTTACCTGTCTCATCATTTCATTGTAAAGGTCTTTTTGAACATAAAGCAAGAGACATTTTCCCCAATTGCTAAATGCTAAAGCATTGACAAGGATGAATCAATAAATGTGCAGAATTAATGAACTGATCTGAAAAAAAAAACATGGTGTTAATTTAAAGCATAATACTTGTAAACATTAGATTAGATTATTATGGCTGGTTATTTTCTCATCTGTACACAGACATGCAATTCAAGTTGTAAAAAAATGGCAACAACATCCAAATAAGATATGAAAAATGTCTTTAAAACAGACATTGCACAATTTGTTTAGAAAGAAAAAACACAACATAAGGGATAAAAGAAAAAAGATAGCACGATCATCTTTCAGATGTTTGCTTATTTTTTGAGTAAATCTGTTTTGTATCAATAGTGTAATGAACGTATTTCCAACAACATAAATCAAGGTATGACGCCCAAGTGAATTTTACAATCTTTGATATATGATGTCATCACTTGCAATGCCAAAATTCAGAAAATTGAGGGAAATATTTTGATTTAATGGTGTATAAATTTTAAAAATGATGTAACCAAGGGACTACTACAAACCCACACATTTCCTTTCTGCACCCATCCTTGTTGAGCTCCCATCAATGCTGCTTTGTGTGAGGTTTAGAGACCTTTGGTCATGCTTGGGGGTCTGTTTCTCTCCCAGCACACACATATAAACCACACGGCACAACAAACACAAGCAAATGCGTAGGGATTTCAAGGCACCTGCGGATTGTAATAAGACATCGAGTACTTTGAGACCTTGAAAAGCATCAAGTTAAGCTTGTCAAGCTTCAGGTAATGCTTGCTGGAAAAACTAGAGTGCATGTTTGTATGTGTATCTTTGTCCTGAAGTAACATGGCATTCTTCAACCATGTGTTCTGCTGTGTATGTGTTTGTCTCAGCTCTATGCTGCACACACAGAGGGTACACCTGCTGCTTTGGTATCTAGGATTTTGTTGTACACACAGGAGCTTCATAAATATATATTACAATCAGAGCTGATATTAAAAGAGGGAATAACCCAAGGTTTAAACTCTAATGGCTTCATACATTTTCTTCTGTGTTAACTCTCTATCCTTCCATCCATCCATCCATCCATCCATCCATCCAGGCAAAGATTCTGTCAAATGTCACCTTCAAGAAATACAAGTCACATAAAGACCAAACTCTAGCTGTTACATGTCACCTGTTACTTACCAATGGGCTTAAAGGAAAAAGTCTTAATTTTATTTTCTTTTTTATCAACTAGGTATTTATGTGACAAGGCATATATTGTACAGAGTTTCTGACTAGTTGTATTTTTATTCTTATTATTGTAAGTTCCAGGTTAAAATTTGGTTCAATTTAATTAAGTTTATTAATTTAGCATTAATTTGCAACAAATATTATTTTAATGTAAAAAATAAATAAAAAAATATGTAGAGCAATACATAGATGATTCCAATTATACAGACAAATTCAAAGTCAACTGCATGCATTCCAATATGATTATTGTTATTAAACAATGGAGTCAAGTTTTGTCATTCGTTTTGACAATCTATCTATTTAATCCCAAAAGAATGAATCAATTTGCTGACTTGCAGTAATCTCTTGAATCTCCTGAAGTATAAATAGAAACTATGGGCAATCGAAAAAGTGGGGTGTTAATTTTGCAGCTTGATGGGTCTTAACAGTCACCAACATCTGCTCACAGATGTTGATCAACATGGCTCAGGTGTAATACCAGCATGGCCACTGCTTTATGTATCACAAAGAAAACCATTCTGCTGAGCTGGAAAACAAAGACAAATCTGTGTATAAACCAGTTTAGAAGTCTTCTGTTAAATCATATTACTATGGAAACGATGTCTTCCTCTCCAAAATATAATTTGCCATTAATTAAAGCTAACAAGTTTGTCCCCTTTGGGCTACTCTAATCAAAAATGGTGACTCAATAGTCTCTTCCATTGGGTGCACAACCATCTATCTATTTAGAAACTATGCAATCTTTCTAAATTCTGAGAACATTTCCATTTTTGAGACAGTTGTTGACTTTGGCATTATATGTATTTATGAAAGCAATAGTTTATTTTATCCCTTTAAGAATTCCAATAAAAAGGTGTGAAACATAAAATAAGGAATTAAAGAAACAGGGGGGGGAAAGATTCCAATCTAAGATATTATGCAGGGTGGTGGAATATATGTTGTCCAGTTTCTTATAGTGCATACCAGCTATCCCCCCAGGAAACTATTACATCATAGTGGACCATAACCATATAACCCTACACCTAACCATGTAAAAAATGTAGAAAGATTTTACCCTAATTCTGAAAACTGTATTTTAAAAAGTATGTTTTGCAAACTATCCTAAAGATGTCTATTCAGTGGCCTTAAGACAGAGAAATGGGACATCTGAATGTCCCATAAATGTTCAACTTGTATCTAAGAGTAGAGGAACAATTTTGTGCTGCATTACCTCATTCTTAGAACAGTATATGGAGTTATGAAGCTGATATATTGCTCAAACCAAGTGTGGATCCATCTTTGCTGACAGACAATGTAACAAGTGAAATACATAAAATCATATCAGACTCCACCATTCCCTTGTAATTAGAAAAATAATGACACATGGAAGTGTGCATAATATTGAGGGCAGGAACCTTGAATGAGATTCTAATGGGCACTTGATAACAAGGAAGGAGAAATGCCTTTCAAAATTGAAGATACCCAAGATTTCATTTCAAACAGGACCATGAAAAGACACTTAAAGAGAAACACTTTGGTGGACCCAAGTTTTTTTTTTTTTTTTTTGCCTTGACATTCACCATCTTTTTAATGCCTTTTCAGATCCTTTGAGCAACTTCTTTCTTTTAAGAATTCACCAAGTGAAAAAATGCCTGATTCATACTGTCATTTCCACAGCAGACGCTATTAGGTGGTTTTTGACTAGGTTACAATCTATCATAACTTGAAGGTAATGGTTGCTGAACTGGAAAGGCACCTTTAGAAATTAGAAAGTTTATTTTTCCATTGATTTGTACGCTTGTAAAATGCTGAACTGCCTATTAGGTTTGTTTTCTCTATGCATAACTAATAATACATGCTAAAGTTAATTATTAACAAACTTAGACATTTTAATTAGATATGTATGGAGTTTGACAATCCTCCATCACTAGGGGGGGTGCTCTAGTATTGGAAACTGTACGCAAGCAGCTAATTGTATTTTTACTACACCTTCCACATACCTTAAAGGCATAGCCTTTAGACAGCATATTAAATATGGTTATGACTGACATAAGTGGACAGAGCCTTTTAACTAAATTTTAAAATTTCCTAAATCTGACTCCTAATATTGCAAAAAATTGCCAGAATAGAAAACTCTGTATTGGAGAGCTGGGATTTTCAGGATAAAGTCTTTGGGTAATTTCAAACATTTAATTTGCTCTGTGGTTAGCTACATTTTAAACTTCATCACTTTTCTGATATGTCTTATCAAGAAATGTGTGCATTTCCCACAGTCCTTTAAAAATTCTAAATAATTGGGAACACTGGTTGAACACATGATATTTTGTATTCTTCCTCAATTTGGAAAATTTTTAGCACAACAAATTACATTTTTCAACTTTGTTAAAAGAAAGCTTAAGCCTTACAATTATTTGATGAAGCAACATTTAAAACATCAAGCATGTAGAGGTTTTATGTATTTTCATTTGGTATTATTTTGAGGCTTTTAGCACAAGCTATAGTTTTTGATGATTATTTGAACTTTGCACAGGACTATGTAACCCCCATAATGTGGTCCATTGACATGCTTTGTGCAAGTGGAAGGAATTGCAGAAGGGAATTTCCATGTCAAGTTGTTGGCTTAGAGGTTGAGACATCAGCCTGCAGAGTTGAGAACTGATTTTTCTCACACAGATCCCCAAAAAAAACAACCATCACCTGCCTCAACGATTATCGTCCTGTTGCTCTGACCCCTGTCATCATGGAGTGTTTCGAGAAGATCCTCCTGAAATACATCAAAGATGCCATTCCTGCTGCTATGGACAGCCTGCGGTTCGCCTACAGAGAGTCGCTCTACAAAGGATGCTGCCTCGATAGCACTTCACATGGCCCTGACTCATCTGCAGCATCCCAACACATTGGATTCTATTTGTGGACTTCAGCTCAGCGTTCAACACCATGCTCCCAGACATGCTTTCTGGGAGTGCCATGGCCTGGCATTATCTCCAAAGTTCTGCCACTGGATCAGTGACTTCCTCATCAACAGGCCCCAGGTGGTGACAATTGGGAAACACACATCTGCCCCACTGATATTAAATACTGGCACGCCACAGGGTTGTGTTCTCAACCCTTCTCTTTTCATCCTCTTCATCCACGACTACTCTGCTATCCTTCCCACAAACATGGTTATGACGTTTGCGGAGAACACCACTACGGTTGTTCTCATTTCCAACAAGGGTGTGACCCACTACAGAGATGAAGTCTACAATCTGACACAGTGGTGATCCAGAAACCTCATCCTAAACACCAGCAAGACCAATGAGATCATAGTGGACTATAGGGATCCAGGAAAACTGAACATGCACCTCTCTGTATAAAACAGGAGGTGGTGGAGCACATAGACAGCATAAAGAATCAAATGTTGCCACAGTTCCCACCCACTCGGGCAATGCAATGTTTGTTACATTTCCATCAAGGAAACGATTCAGGAACTTTAAACCAAAAACTAACAGACTTAAAAACAGTTAATTTCCCATTGCTGTAAAAGCAATCACCCCTTGCTGAAAATCAACAAACCATCAACCCAGTTCAATCTGTTACTTGTTACAAAAACACTACTGATTACATATGTTTCTGATCTGAATAAAACCATGTATACCATACCCCCCAGGGAGTGTTGTTGTTGGTCAGTGCAATCAACTGTTTTTTAAAAAAAATTGAAAGATCATGTCTTGTTATGTCTGCGTGTTGTGTGTAATTATTTGCATTCTGAGCAGGCGTCTGCCTCAATTCCATTATGGTAACACATAATGACAATGAAGCTTCTTGATTCTTGATCTCAAGGCTTTTTACAGACAATTCAATGAAATTATACAGACAGATTGGTCAAAAAGTTTTCTGTCTAAGGAAACTCAGCAGAGTCATTCAAATCATTGACTTAAGAATGAAAAAGAGCACATACAGTTAGTTGCAATAGACCAGTTTACGCGTGACATCACAAGCTACAATCTCGCTACATCTGGGTCACGCTGGTAGGCAAAAACAGTACTGTTCTTGCCTACCACCGTGACAAAAGGGGTGAATTAGAGCGTACCTTTAGTTAGTTTATTTTTGGAATCTAAACAATGCCTACGACTTGTTGTGCTCCCGGTTGCACACAGAAGCATTCCAAATTGTCGGATGTACGTTTCTTTCGTTTACCGAAGGACGAAGAAAGAAGAAAGAAATGGATAATTTCAATGAAAAGGATGCAGGCAGACAATCCCAATCATCTGTGGGAGCCATCATACCACGACCGAATTTGCAGTAAATACAACTTAATTTTGCACTAGTCATTGTTCTACCTAATTTATTAATTATACCTAAGTCAAGACGTAAACGTTCGTTTCGTAATAATATACGTACATGTACAATGTATGCAAACCATCTGGCATGAGTCTGTGAAAAGGAATAATAAGACAAAAACACCAAAATAATCCTATGTGAAAAATGTTTTTTTAACCTACCGGTGGCGGGTCTTCCTCTTTGCTGAGGCGCTGTCTGTGTCCGACTCCACTTTTGTATGTTACACAAACATGTCTGAACATGTCCGATATCAAATAGTTGTAGCTGTCAAGTGATTTCATGGCTTTCATGCTCTCTCGTGTGTATTGGCCTGGCGTGTTGATAAGGTAGCTATATATGTCGCAGTATGGAACACTTGGCCAGCATTTCACAGACTCCATCCCTTCAGGCTTTAGCTGTATGAATATGGCAATCTGATACCATCAACCATCAACTTACTCTTATAACGATCTTGTGGTACGTTATCTAAAGAAGAAAAATACGTCGAGAAATCCTCGTGTCCTTTGTTTTTGTCTGCCATTGTGTTCGCCTTTTGCCTACCAGTGCGGCGCGCATGCATGAAAAACCCGAATCAAAACAATGAATTGGTCTATAAAACCTCAGCCAATGGCAATGAGATCTATAGATGAAGTTGTTAACAGCTTCAGAGGTGCTCATCTGAGTCGTTGACGCCCTCCGTCAAGAGCCCTGCATCGTCGTGGACGGCCTCCGCCATGAGCCCTGCCCCAGAGACACTGCTACGCTGGGGTCGCCCGCCAGAGACCCTGTCATGCCGAGGTCACCCTCCAGAACGCCCGCCTGAGATTAAGGTTGCCCTACGGGACGCCCGCCTGAACCCTTAATTTGCCTTTTTGGGATTGTTTATTGTTTGGACTTTTTGGACTCTAGCCCACTGTCCTTGGCCTCCCTCCGTCCGCCCTGTCTGGGTTGTTGTTTTTTTTTTTGTTTGGATTTTTTGGACTCTGAATGCTGCAGTTCTGCCTGTTTCTTTGTGAGTTCCAGCCGCTTGCTCTGCCTGTTCCCCGGTCCACATCACCTGTTTGGATCTGTCACTGCCTACAACTTCTGGTTCTCTGCTCATCCTTGCCTGCCAGCACCTTCAGCCATAACTCATCTGCCAAGTCTGCTTCTGCTTACCTGCCTCACCTGCCATTATTCAACCTCTCAATAAGCATGTTTACAAAACATAACTCTGCGCCCGGCTGAATATTGGGTTCACCAGCAGTAACCGCTCCTGATCCCAAAACTGTAGAGTCACATGAAGTTATGGATATATTATTAGCGAGTTATGCTAACCAAGTAAAGCACTAAAACGACTCTAAACATACAGCCGGAACAGGACTGATCAAGGAAGGCTTTCCTCCCTGGCAGTGAGCTTCATTGAGACTGAGAGACTTTTAAAACTGAGGAAGATAAAGAGAACTTTTACCGGATAATGACCAATATTTTTGTTCAGAAAGAGCGCCGCATGGACTTCATTTATAAGTAGAGGTAAGACAGCGATAATTACTCATGTTTTGTTTTTGTAATGAAATGTGCGGAATGTGGGTTATAGTTTTTGAATGTGTTACAAATGCAGAAATCCATCATAACTCATAAACTGTTACCAACCAAAAGACAAATAATTTAGTTTTATTTTTTTCATCAAAGAATCAATATTTTTCCATGTCTCTTGGTGAATTGATTTGGCTCAATCAGTCTCCTTCAGCACTTTGCAATGAGTCTACTCTGTAGAGTGTATATATTTGTAAATCTGACTCTGATGACGTCAGTGCCTCACCAGCTATGAACCCTACCGCACGTCACTGACTCACACCTATGATGAATCTAAGGTTTGTGACATGGAATGTGCATGGAGCTGGCACCAGAGAGAAAAAGTTGAAGATTTTTAACCGGCTTAAAAGATTAAAGGCAGATGTTGTCTTATTGCAAGAAACTCATAAATCAGCTACAACTGTAAATTATCTTAACTCAATTAAGTTTCCTAATGGGTTTGCTGCCTGATATCAGTAAGTTTTGCAATATTAGACAAAATTATAGATCCTGAAGGTAGATTCATAATAATAAAAATATCTATTCATAACCAAAAGTTATGTATTGTTAGTATATATGACCCAAATGTTGATGACCCCTCATTCTTCCACAAACGTCTCCATGCACTTTCAGAACACGGGGATTGCTCTTTATTTATTGGGAGCGACCTCAACTTTGGTCTAAATGTGGAAATAGACAGGTTGAATACAACAGGGACTCAGCGCAGTTGGCAATCATTAAATGTAGTCAAACAATACACATTTAAAAAAATAAAGAAAAGCACTCCTCTTACCAAGGTTTATTCCTAGACTGTTACCTGGATTCCCTACTCAGACAAAGACTACCAGCTCTGCTCCAGGTAAAAAAAAAGCTGTCTGGCCTCCAACAATCAAACCACTCCCCATACAAATACACAACCCTGGACTCTGCTACTTCCTGTCCAGGATACCTCTTTGATGACAAAAATATTTATGGATACTTAAAGTGCAAAGCAAAAATAAAATAAAAATGGTATAAGGTACAAACTTAGCTAAAATTAAACTTAGTTCAATTAACTAATTAAAAAACCTGCAACTTACACACATCCAAAAGCTGAGAATATATTTTATCAAGATAATACAGTATGAACAATTATACACACATTGTGATCCGACAGTTGAAATATATTCCATGTAGGTCAAGAGCAGCACAGTGGCATGTTTCAGAGGAAGTGACATCCTAATTTTGTGTTTACTGTCATTTTGGGAAAAAAAAATATATTTTACAGAAAGTTGCCTTTTGACATTATGTAATATCATGGAATAATATAAATCAATACATTCTGGTTTAAGATGTTTGTGTGATTGAAGAAGATCCATAAACAAATTAAGAACTCTCTATAAGTAATTCCTGATTTTTACATTTTTACATTTCCTTTTTTGTTAAGAGAAAAATCAAAGCACTCTTTCTAGCTAAGTGCAACACAGATCAAAAACCATCTTTGTGGTATAGAATAAAAATACAACTTGAAAACAGTAGAATGTTTTTCCTTTTACATAACATATCTACAGATACAGATAAGGATTAACAGTATTTTTCAACGATTACATTGGCAATGACCTAACCTCTTAAAACCTGAGAATTATAGTCTAAAAAAGTTTTTTGGATATCTAAAAATTATCCATTTCTCTTCCAAAATATACTTTTCTTTATCTTGACAGATCTGTAATTGAGGTTTACAACTGATCAAACATATATGTTTGAAAGGGAACTAATTCACTTTAGCCTTTTTCCAGGAGTCTAGAAGCCTCCTCATCTTAATTGCTGTTGAGCACAAAAACTCAGCAATTCATCTTTCAAGGGGAGCAATTCATCTTTCAAGGGGATAAAACAGGTCAAACTCAAAAACTGACCATCAACTAAAGGAAACGTTTCAATCTTTAGGGCAAAATTTCTCATATTTTCCAAATTTGTATCTAAAACTTGTACTGTGTCAAACAGTTTGAGTCTTTAACCAATCTATGTAACTCTAATGCTACCTTATAAAACAACAATTTTATAAGCTAATGATTTATCTGGAAATGAAATAACCTCCTCTAAACATTTCCTGAAAATTGAAAGCTTGTTCTGGGATGGGTGGTCAGTATACTGTGTGCTGTCTAAATTAGAAACATCTTCATGAAATTCATGCTGTGTATATTATGGAAATATTGGAAATAATTTATGCCAAAATGAAAGCTAAGGGAGATGTATTTTTTAATCTAATGATGCAACTAACACTTTATGACAAAAATCAATCTCTAACAGTAAAACCCTGTTGATAGATTTCTGTCAGCAATCTGGTTTATAGGTTTGTTATTAAACTGATTCAATTATGCAAGATTTTCTATATTAAATGAATAATGTATCTGATTACAAGGCCAAGATAAAAACAATCAGCTCTAATCCACAATTTTGCAATGAGATCATTTACATTAAGGGGGGAAAAATAACCTTGATGCACATGAGATTGTCATTCATAATTTTGGTTAAATTTGTTAAGATAAGTAAGGGTAAAAAGGACAAATTAGATTTAAAAGATTGAACCATCCTAGTATTTCTAAATGTTTATCAAACTGTTTAATGACATGAACACATTTACTAACCTCATTTTCAATTCTACACTACTACAAGTGACACATTTGTTTTTACTTTGCAGTTTGAGGACAAGTCAAAGTCAAACCTATAGTTCATTCCATGTGTGGGTGTCTCAATTCATTTTCTCTTGACTTCCAATTTAGGGAGGTGAAAAAGTAAACCCCATGGTAGTGACCTCTGCTGTGGCGCTATGAATAATGGGGACCATTAGTTGCAAGGTATTGCACTCTAAGGAAAGCAGTCATTTCTGACACAGAGGTGTTCTCGTTGTACACATTGAAAAGAAATACTTTTTTCACCAAATGCTTTGCGTACATGTTAAGATATCAGTTTTGGAACATGCTTAGATCAATTGTATAGTTTGAATCAATTTGCCTGTTTGCTTTCTCCCACATTTGTAGTTTTTAATGGTGTTTTTCTTACAAATCGGTTCTAGCATAATGGTATACAGGCATATTACAAAAAAAGATAAAATGTTAACTTTAACTTTTGATGATGATGTTTAAAAGGTTTATCATATCTTTTTGAATGGCAATAATTTAAAAACTGTCAACCCCCCATTATTTCAGTTCAAGGTATGTTAAAGGAAAATAGAGTAACATGATCTCAGTGGATTTCGTTTAAGGATGCAGATCTATTTAGAGAGTGTGGGAGATTGGCCGCTTGAGGCAAGATGAGGAAATTACTCACCCCTCAACAGTAAAGAAATGTTTGTTTCCAAGTCCTTCCTTTAATTTATTTAAATCAAAACAAATTAAGTGCAATTAACATAGTGGTAAACTGCTCCAAGTCAAATGATATCAACTCATTAGGAGACCTCTCAACCACATCTTTATTCATCAAAGGACCCTCACTCAAGGTACATTTCACACTTTGTAAATTAATTCATCACGTAAAAGCTGACTATTGATTTTCTGCAATGGCTTTACAAAGCTATGGGACACCTAAATGCAGGGATAATTAAAAAGAGTGAGTATTTGCCATAAATCATCTTTAAAAGGGTTACAAGTCTTTTAGGTCATCAGGGAGATAGATTGCAATATCAACAAATACCCAGTGACATTAAGGGAACCAAGGATATACTATTCAGATGTTTTAAGTACAGCAATGAAAGTGGGAGACATGAAACAGAGTGAGAGAAAGTAAAACCAAACACTGAACAGAATTCAAAACAATAGAGTGTTCAAATATATATATATATATATATATATATATATATATATATATATATATATATATAAATAACATTGAAACAAAGTAAGACTAAACATTTTAGTGTACTGTTAATTTAAGCATTGTAAACCTGCTGTTGAGACTAACTGCAAGGTCAATAAGTACATGCCAGAATTTTAAACTTCTGTTAGACCTAATCACTTTCAAGAAGAGGACCAGACGACATTAGGAGTAGGTGCATCAGCAGTCATCCTTGGAACTATGTCGGCGCAAAGCCAAAGGATAGATCCCCAAGCGACATACTCCACAGAACCCAAGCCCCCAAGGCCCCGGCTGGACACCCGCCTAAGGACGACACACCCCAGGAACCCAGAGCCCCGGACCCAGTTTTCAGAACAGCTACCTGGCCAGTAACCCACGTCTGCCGGTGCAGAACCCCCCAAGAGAATCGCTAGGTCCCACAAGCACTGCCCAAGCGGGGGCCACAGACCCTGGTGCCAGACCCACCAGACACCCCCCAGAGCCCCAAGACCCAGGCACCCCTGAATCACCCACCACGCCCTACTGGACACATCCCACAGGCCCACACTCCCACTAAGTGATGGAGCACAAAGGAGCCCAGAGAGATTGATCTGATGTGGAGGCAGATGCTGTCTCAAGCCTAATATGATCCAAGAAAAGATCTCTATACTGACTGATACTGAGAATTTTTTTGCTCTTTCAATTCATGAGGATAGTCAGTGAGAATGCTGAGTCAGCATTCTCACTTATTGTTTTCCTGTTTTTCTTTATCAGTGAGAATGCTATACAGCATCTTTCAAATTCTTCGAATTCATCAAATTATTCTGATACAACTGATATTACTACAACTACAACCAATACTACTACTGATACTACTACTACTATTACTACCACTACTACTACTTATACTATTACTACTACTACTACTAATAATAATACTACTGCTGCTACTGCTACTACTCCTGATACTACTACTGATACTACAACAACTACTACTGATACTACTACTATTACTACTACTAATACAACTACTACCACTATTACTACTACTAATACAACTACTAGTAGTAGTAGTACTACTGATACTACTACTACTACTACACTTTCCTTCAAATTAAAATTTTTCATATTCCTTCAAATTCTTTCAAATTCTTCTTATTGTTCAAATTGTTCAAATTTTTCAAATTTTTTCAAATACTTCAAATTCTTCAAATCTTTCAAATTCTTCGAATTCCTTAAAATTCTTCTGATATAACTGATATTACTACTACTACTACTACAACTGATACTACTCCTACTACTACTGATACTAATACTACTACTACTAATAATAATAATAATAATAATAATAATGATACTACTGCTGCTACTGCTACTACTACTGATACTACAACAACTACTGTTTATACTACTACTATTACTACTACTAATACTACTACTATTACTAGTAGTAGTATTACTGATACTACTACTACTACTACTACAAATTCCTTCAAATTCTTCAAATTCCTTTAAATTCTTTAAAAACTGATAATACTACTACTACTACTGATACTACTAGTACTACTACTACTGATACTACTACTACTACTACCACTGATACACCTCATACTACAAATTACTTCAAATTGTTGAAATTGTTCAATGTTTTTCAGCTATTTCTTCTCTTCTGCATCTTCTCCTCAAACCATTCTGAAGATTAGCATTCTCACTCGCTGTTACGCAGGAACAGCTTTTTCTGGTTTTCTCTGCGATGCATAAAGCAGTGAAAGCCATGCAAACTGATTTTTTTTCATCCAAGTTACCCAGCAAGCAAACTGTTGGGGAAGGTGAAAGTTTTTGAAACATTTTGAAAGTTCTTAAACATATCTGGGCCCAGGTGTTTTGTTCAAAGCTGACTGATAAATCCTTTTCCCATTTCATTATAGGAAGAGATATTGAATCGTCTAGTTTAGACAGTGTCCTGTATAATTTAGACAGTAGTTTTGGGGGGTTTAGATCCAGGAACTCTAATACATTTATTGCAATTTGTAAACCACCTTTAATGAGTTTATTTTTTTATCATAGATTTAATTTGTTGTATTATGCTATTATCTTCAACACAACTGTGTTTGAAAGCTTCAAAAGCATCATAAAGATTTGTATTTTCCGTCCATTTCAAATTATATTTGAAATGGAAATCTTGTTTCATGCTTCTGCTTCTGGCGGGGGACATGCATCTAAACCCCGGGCCTGTTACGTGCCGTGGTGGCCCGCTGGTGGCAGGTGTGGAGTTTGCCAAATCTAGGAAAGCGCTGCGGGTGTTAACTCCACTGTGAATTCAAACAACTCCCCTAACAGTGATTATGGAGCTGAGTATGGTAGTCTGGCAGCCTCTCCCAACGCAATCACCGGAGGAGCCAAGGTGGGGGATCGGCCATCACGCAAGCGGGGACATTGTGCCAGGTGGAATGGTGAACACGTTTCTGGAGGACGCTGCGCCCCCATTTGTCGTAACACTAAACGCTTTCGATAAACTCAAGTCAATAGACACGGGGCTTAGGCATGGAAACGAAAAGAGAATTCAGACTGTGAGTAGTAACTCATATGCCCAAAGCATATTTTCTATACCGTCCAGGAACAGAAAAGTTTGTTTTGTTGACTTAACTTCTGACAAAGACTTTTGTTGACTTGGTAATCTGAAAGATGCCTGAAACATAAAATGTACCCTAACCAGCTATTTTAACATGCCAATGCACCCATCAAACATTTGTTTAGTTTGGTGTCAAAGTGTAAACTTTGAATGAAAACCCATTTGTGATAAGTCAGCACTGAACTTGTATTAAATTATTAAAGGTCTTTTTACTGAAAATGTGAAAATACCGAACAAAATATGGCAGATTTCTTTTAATGTTACATGGACCAAATCCTTTGGACTGAGATAACTTTAGTTAAAAAATGTCTATGTTAAATTCAGTTGGAAAGTTCCACAAAAAATAAAATTACGGCAATAACTGTGATCAATATTTGAAATCCGTAAACAGAAAATAAAACTCGACAAAGGATTCATCCTGAGGTAAACTTAGAATCACAGTATCATGTCATATGATTGTAGCTTAAAAACAAAACTATTACTCCTGCTTGTTTGTACTGTTTGATGGCCGTTATACGCTTTTTAGAGGGAAACTTGGTTAGTATCTGTTATACTTTGAAGACATAGCTAATATAAACTAAATGGAAAAAAAACATATCTTGATTAGACCAAAACGTTTTTTTAAAGAAATTATATTTTTCAAACACGTCTTATTTTGAAGAGAAACAAGATTTAAATTTTATAAATGTGACTTTGTCATCAAGAAATGTTCAGTAAATGTATACACCCAGAATCTTATATCACAGTAATCCCGATCTACTGCCACTTTGGCACAACCAGTGATTTAAGACAGAAGACTGTTTTATAACGCTCTGTAAATTTATATTTCAGTCACTCTGCCTCCCACCCCTTCTACCCATTCTCTTTTATGTCTCCTTTCTCTGCTGTCTTCCCTGCTCTGTTTCCACTTTCCTTTGTCTCTCACACACACATGCATACAGGCACACATGCACACTTTCATTGCAAAGGAGAACATAAATCTGACTAGTGTCCCAGGGTGGGCTGTGGACACCATAATTACAGAACATCAAATGAAAGAATTAGTGTTCTTTTTCTCATTATCATGCACGACTTGGAAGTCCTTTGCAGTTTCTCATCTTACCTTTCCTTTTATAAACAGACACATGACACAGGCTCTCATTTTCTTTTAAACAGTACTACCAAGTACAACTTTTGCTGTTTCTTTAATGTAGTCATTGTGTACTGGGACTATATCACACCTACAACTGTGTACTATCATGAACCATATTTTTCTTTCCAGTTAAATCCCATCCAGGGTCTTACTGAGCAGGATTTGCATGTTCTTACTATTCATGTATGGGCTCTCTCTGGGTACTTCCTTTCCCTCAACCTAACAATGATGTTAGGTTAATTGGCAACTCTGAAATGGCCTTAGATTTGTCTAGGCACATCTGTGTGACGGTGACCATAGGATTGACTGCTGATCACTCTGACATTCCAGAGTGACTAAATAACAAATTAAAATATGCCCTCAAAGTTGTCTTTACCTGTAGTCTATTGTGAAAAATCATTCCTATCTTATGTATTCTTGCAGAAAGTGAACCTTTCTTTCATTTATTTCAACACTTGCTTGCCCTGAACTGCAGTCTTATTCATTCAACTTTTAACAACTGAATGCTAGCTCTATTTCATAAAATCATGGACCATGTCCTCTTCTCCGTTGAACTACACACCTAGAACGAAGCACTGTAGACACAGGGGCCTTCTCTCCATCTCCATTTCTAAAGTCCCATCATCTGCCAGGCCTGGCTTCAAGACATCTGCTATTGGTAAAGTGAAACTGCAGTATGTGGCTCTTGAGTTGCATCATCGTTCTACATCAGTTGTCAATATCAGAATGTAATCTACCTTTCACAATGACAAAGATTATTTAATGGAACAATTCATTTGTACATTCTATCCAGATAGAATTCAAAGTCAGCTGTATATATTAATAGGCATGTTTACTTAGCAAACGGAAGAGTGACTCTTCATCCAGGTTTTTCCTGCAAAATTTACAAGAACACTGACACATACAGAATAGTCCCTTTTCATAAGTGTGGGTGTGGCTTTCTACTGATCACTTTTTATAGGTATGCCTACATGTATTTCCTTCTTGTGTTACTGTCATCCCACCTGTTGGCTGTTCAACCTCAATAGTGTGATTGTGAAGTCTGAAATCTCTGTTTCATCTTCACTTTGAGTGGAGCAAATTACCTTTGCCGCAAGTATCCAACACCATTTGACTCCGTGTTGATGGCATACTTGCCATCTCTGTACTTATTCATAGAAGTGACTTGAACTTCGACTGACATTCTGTAGAAACAGTCTGGGTCAGTCAAGCCTGATGATATGCTTCGAATCAAACAAGCTGCTATTCAGGTAACAGATGTGCATTAGGTGCTGACAATTTGCTGTGTTATAGACTGCATCGGGCAACTGTGAGATTTATTCTTTATATGGGAAAATACTTTATGTTGGCCTACACTGTCAACTTGTCAGCTGTTGAGTCTCCATGGATCACTTTGTGATTCAGGCTTAAAGCTTTGACACTTCCAGTGTACTTTCACACCTGTGAATTTATTCAGTGTGTACACTAATCTCTGTAGCCACTTAGTAGGATTTTTAAACTTTACAATCAAACAGAGTAAGTTTACTGTGGCGGAAGAGCCGTCATAAGCCGGGACGTAGTTATAAGTCCGCGTCAGCATGCGAGCATGCCTGCACATACATATACACAGGCACATACACCATCTCTAACTTACCTTTTGTTGCAGTTAAACTAATGCAGTTCATTGTGGGTGCACACAAGGTGTTCCTGCTTCAGTTAGCATTCATTCTAACCTTTTATTTTCAGTTTCAAACATTTTCCCAGTTCTGTTTTCAAGCAGGCTTATTGCTGGACTGTGGTGTGCTGGGAGGGAGTCACATGATGATGTGATGTGATGTCATCAGAAGTACTGAGTGTTTTGTTAAATTGAGTACTGTATTTTTGATTGTAAGTTTATTTTTTTCCTCATTATTATTTTGTATACTTTAATTTATTTGAGTTAGAAGTAATTGCTTAGCTGTTCTGGTTTGTTTGTTTGTTTGTTTGTTTGTTTGTTTGTTTTGTTTGGACTTCCTGTGGGCGGAGCCTGTGGCTTTAAAAGCAGGGTTCTGCTCCACAGGGAGGCAGTCTGTGGTTAGACTCCAGACAAGTCACACTGAGGGTGAATGACTGTAACATGGAAGGTACAATTTTTTTTTTGTCTATTTTTAACCTGCCTGGATGTCTTTGTATATATTCTGCACCTGCCATCTTTGGCTCACCTGAAAAACAAACTGAATAAATTCCACTAAAGTGATCTCCGGCCTTGGCCAGTCATTTATGTTTGACCAAGCATAGTAGAACCCCGTCACATTTACCCACAGGAAAATGTTGTCTGTAGAGTTTCACACAAATAATAACCTCAACTAGTGAAACGCAATTCCCAGCACGGCAGTATACTACTGTAGCAAGATTTCTGATTTAAGTCACAACTTGGGCTTTCAGTACAGTTGCCATCTCTTACCCATTAGGTACAAGGCTCACACATTTAATGCCCTTTTCATCTTGTTATAACACATACCAAATTTCTCACAGTGTAATAAAACAAATCAATATTTGATTATGAAGAGGTACAAAAAAGCAAACAAAAAAAAAAACTCTTCTCATATGGACTTTATCAGACGTGCCCAAACCTTTTGACACAAGGCTGAAATTATCAGGTCAAAGCATGCGAGGGCCATAAAATTAATAGATAACCAAATATCATGTGATTTGTTTATACTGCATCTTCAAAATATGATAATGTTAAATAAACAAATTAGTCAGATTTTCTGTAGGAAAGGGATGTTTAAATCATTGTAGATTCGAAAGAAATATGCCTTAATAAAAGATGATTTTATCTAGTTTGCAAAATTATTTTGGGATCGATTTAAATAAAAATAATCAAATCATTTTGTTCTAGCAATGTAAGAACAGGACTGGGGTTATGATCTTGGTGTGTTAGTGTGTCTGTTCCTGTGCAAGTTTCTCTCTTCTGCTGAAGATCTCTGCTGGAGGGTGTTGCTGACCAGCAATGGGAAGTACACCTGTGTGCAATCTCACTCATCTACTGCTGTGTTTATAAGAAACTGCTGGCTGATTACTCTCCGCCGGTTGTTGGTAATCAAACCTTCTGAGTTCTAACTCCTTGAGTTCTATTTGAGTCATGTTAGACCAGGGGTCGGCAACCTTTGCCACTGAAAGAGCCATTTGGACCCATTTCAGACAGTAAAGAAAACACTGGGAGCCACAAAATCCTTTTGAAATTTTAAATGAAATAACGCTGCACATAAGTGCTTTTTTGCAACAAAATGGACCCGCACCAGAACCAATGCACCTCTGCGCTTGTACTTCTACTGTTGTTTTATGGAAATCATCAACTCTGCTAATGTCAGAGTTTTTATTTTGAATAAAGCTTGGTGCGAGTAAACGCACATCATGGTCGGATTATTTTATTTTCAGCCCATATCAATGGTTCATCCGGGATACTTTCTTTCCTTTTAATCCGAACACATTTTAATCACATCTGCGAAAGTGAAAGAGCTCCTGTCATTAACAAGCTAACAGCTGCATTAGACGAGCTATCAGGCGTTCAGGCGGCACCTGAGACTCGACTACAGTTGCGCAGGACTCCGCTCACAGCAGTTTGACGGTGAGTCTTTTTAGTGTGCATTACCACCACCAACTGGTGAGGAGGAGTGTTGGTCAGCCAGCATTGACGACTGCCTGTGGCTCCGCGACATAATTATTTTCCACACCTGAGCCGCATCAGAGCGATCAAAGAGCCGCATGCGGCTCCGGAGCCACAGGTTGCCGATCCCTGTGTTAGACCTAGCAATTTTTTTGACTCTTATCACAACTCAGCTAACCTCCTTGTTCTCTGTGCTCCCAAGCTGATGTAAATTTTTTTGTTTAACCTCTGCCAACTCCACGCTGACTGTTTTCCTCATCCATGTTTGTCCAGTGCAATATTTGTTTGTAAATAAACAATTCACTCTTTTCATATGTTCCCTGCTTGTAATTTTGCATGCGGATCAGAAATATATCTCATAAGATGTTAGCTGGTTAATTTATTTACTGTGTGGCTCAAGAATCTTTGCAGTGTTACATTCTGGATTTTTTAACTATGTAATGCAGAGTTTTTGTTTTTACCCTGGAACCTATATATAAATTACACAGTCTGCCTTAAAGTCACATATCCACTTGTGTTTTTATTGTTTGTTTACCTTATTTTATGGCTTAATAATTAAAAAAATCAACAAGAAAACCAATATTAAAAACTAAAATTAATAAATGATTTAGGTATTCATAAAAACAGTTAATCCAAACAGTTGAAGTTTACATAAACAAACAAAACACCAATAGCTCAAAACCAAAAACACACATTACTCCGTTATAGACAACATTATAATTACTTTGAGCATTTTGGCTTGTTTTGAATTAAATTTGGTGTGAATAACTAATGAACTTTTCGCTATTCTAATTCTATTGTCAGCAGGCTATTTTAACATGACTTTAGTCTTGTATTAAGTCTTGTTTTATATAAAGTATGAAGTATATATTTTGTGTAGAGTTGCAAATACAAGCATGTAACTTATAAAAATTGTCATGTATATTAGAATTCTCAGTTATAATAAAAGAAAAACATCTGGTACAAACCACACTGACTTAACATCTTTAACTGGAAAGATGAAGCACTCTTCAATGTTATTATAGAAATGTATTACAATTAATGAGAACCTACACTAAATGCACTGAAAGATGTTAAACAGTATAGTAAGTATGTACCAAACATCTTAGCAAGTTCCTTTTTATTTCGGCTATGTCTAAGGCTGAGCCTCAAGAGGACGTTCTTTTCAGTCACATGCATCTAGGATCTCATTATTTCTGTCACGATCCATACCTCATTACCCATATGACGGTTGGATCATAGACACACCGGTAAATCAGGAGCTTTGCTTATTGTATCAGCTCTTTCTTTACCAGAGGAGACTGGAGCAATGCCCAATTTGTCTGTCCATCTCCTATTCCATCCTAGAGTACCATCACAAGTGAACAAAATACATAAAATCCTCCACTTTAGGCAGATACTGACCCCAAACCCGGAAGGGACACGGCACTTTTTTCCTGTAAAGGACCATAACCTCAGACTTAGAAGATCACAAAATATACTTAAAACAGCCTATTTTCTAAAGTTGTAAAGTTAATCATCCCACTGTAATTAGACACGTCCCTCTCACCTTTACATGCACACCCCTCCTCAGACTCACACAAATAAGATCACCAATCTTGCAAGAGAAACAACCAACTTGCTCCATGATAACAAGACCAAAAGAAGCCCATGACATCAAAGGGTTTTTAAAAGCATGAAGTTTTAAATTTCATTCACTTCCCTTATTTTGTTTTACAGTGAAATTATCAATTGAATTATTTCCTAGTGATATAACTTTATTCAAAGGATGAATTCTGGGGTTTTGTTTATAGATGCTAACCTTTTCTCTTCATAAATCTATAATTACCTGTCAAGTGGGGAGAAAACAAATGTTTTATGAGCAGGACTCCCAACCGCTTTATGTTGAATCAATATCAATTAGGTCTAGATGCACCAATCCAGTTCTAGAATGTGAATACAGACTAGGAATGCACAGCTAAGTATTTTATATGGTAATGAATTTGTTTTCTGCCACACATCATTATGACTTTAGTAGAATGCAAGTACATTTATGAGGGATATAAATGCATGGCTATTTACATTGCGACATATGCATTAGATAAAGATTACAGGGAAGAGAAATATACATAAATACAATAGTGTACATAAGCGGAGATGTTTAGTAAGGTATTTTAATTATGCTCCCTGTGAATGTTTCTTGTGTTGTTACATGGATGCATAGATTTTTAAACAGTACCAATAACAATTGTATGCCAGTTCCCGTTGTTCAGTTTTGTCACTATAAACCAAAGCTTTCCTTCTTTTTCCCATATTTAAATAGATTTTTCCAAGACTTTTTCTGAACTTTACTCCAGAGGCTCATTATAGAAAATTAGAAGGAGTAATCTGCCCCTTATGAATACATTCGTATTTTACCCATGTAGGGTATGAAAACAATATCTTGGAAATCAGATATTTTTTTACCTTAGAGCAGTAACAAGTAACCCCTCACTAAATACTATGTTTACCAAGTGACGGTCCAAATTTACATTACAAATGCATATTTTTCTCAAAGACAGACTGCTGTTCAAAATTGTTTGTATGGTGTATGGTCTTGAGGGTTATGAATATCTGTTAAATACAACCACACCATAGGTTTTTACTTAGAAATAAATCATGCTATCCAGTTGCACATCCTGTTTGAAGTATCAATTTCCAAAAATAAACAGGAAAGTTACCACAAGTCAGCATTCCAACAAAAGGAACACAAAGATTTTTCACCGATCCCAATCGATGACATCCCTCATTATTTTGATCGTAAACACACTTGTGTTGAATTATTGTACATCATGGGATAGTGGTCTTTTTGATTGCCAGCAGGTATGTTGCTGTGTGTATTTGAGCTTCAGCGTTGGCTAGTCTGCTTATTATGAGTGACTTTGGGCTTGTTTTTCTCTGAAGTCGCTTAACTTTTGTGAGTCGCGGGTTGTGTTTTTTTGTGCTTATTATTGAAGGTGAAGTCGGTTTTTTTGGGGTTGCTTTTTCCCCCGATCATTTTTCTGGTTTTCGCACTGTGCAACAAAGGCTGGGATAAAATATCAACACACCATGACAAGTATTTTATGAGCAGGTAAAGTCCCAGTGTGTATAAATACCACACTAAATACACACTTTTTTAATGATTAGAGGTGGACTCTGTATTACCGTGTGGTGGGTTGCTGTAAATAATTGTGAAACAATTATCCACACTCTTGTGTCCAAAATACTTTTAAGCTAACTGGGAGGTAAGAAACCAAAATAATTGAAATTTGACTTCCCTTCACCCAATAATTCCATACAAAACACATAATTTGTGGTCATCCCACATTATTTCAGATGTCAGAAAGCAGTCAAATATGCCTATGATGAGGCCTGCCCCGTTGGCGCAGGGGCAGTGAGCACGATCCATATACAGAGGCCTTAGTCCTTGTCGCTGCTGACCCAGGTTTAAAAATTTGAGAGGGAACAGAGTTTTATTCATGGGACAATGCAGGTTAGAGATTGTGATTATACTATTCTTGGACCAAAAGGCCAGATTGTCTGACTTAGAAGACCCAAAATGACAACCAGACACAGAGAATGCAGTTAACAGATTTTATTGAAGACCAAACGGGTGGAAGTTCCACAACGGTGGTAGGTGCACTCACTGGAAAGAGGGATGGGAGGTTACTGATCAGTGGCTCAGGTACTGCTTCCATCAAAATTATAGGAAAAAAAGTGCAGACAGTATGAAATTACAAAATAAAGAAATATCACATAAGTTCTCTCATAAAATGTGTCTGTTAGATTTTTAAGCATTCCTTTTCCATTTTGGGTTGGTTTATGGTTATTCTTTTGTGTATGCCTCCTAATTTTAAGGCTTTAATATTATGGGAAGCTGAACAAATGAGTATGTATCTTTCTAACCTTTTTCTATGTGACTTAATGTCGTCATCTAATCAGTTACTTACATATTATTGAGGATTAGTACACAGCTCTCAGCTCCTGTGCCCAAGCAGCACATTCTTGTATCTTTCATTATCCAATCAGATTAATTAATGATACCTGTCAATCATATTCATACCCATGGCAGCTCAGAATACCGGGCACACACAAAAAAAAGAGTCAGACACCAATAACAGAAGAAAATGAAGAAAATTTATTTACAAAAAAGTAACTTAACAAGACTCTTGCTGGAGGAAAAAAAGTGGATAAAGGAACTTGGACCAGGCTGAAGAGACTTTAAAAATCCAGCAGCAAGCAAGTGACTGTGGACGGATTTATATTCAGGGATTTTTTTTGTCATCTCCGACCTTTAGCCCACTCCTCCAAAAAAATATGAACATTTCAGCAACTGTCACTGTGAGTGGCCTGGACAACATGGATGACTCAAACCTTAACTTACAAATTCCTTAATAGTCTTTATCCTCCATACCACTCTGATTTATCCCTACCTCACCTTCTTTCAGGGGCCATAAACCAGCTGCTTTAAAAAAAAAATAGACTTGGGAGAAAGGCTACATTTCTTCCTGTTTCCCACACATCTTTTCTTGGTTGCCTTTGGCCCAGTGTGAGTTGTCATGCTTATTTTAATGTGTACACTTTATGAATGTTCTACTATCTGTTTATTTATTTTTTATTTGCATGATAATTGGACAACTCTGTACACCTTGTCTTCCAGGATGGGGCAATTTATGGTCAGTGTTTCATGTACTGTACCTTTTCCCATTGTTCATTGGGGCTCGTGGCCAAGCAGGAACTGTATTGTACTTTCCTTTTCAATATTCCACAGTAAAATATTTTTTTTGCAGCCTCAGAGCCCTCTGGACCCTCTTGAGTACTGAGGGAGTGAGTTTTAAAAACCCAGACCAGTGACGAATGGTCGGTTAAAAATGTGAAGTTTCTTCCTTCCAGGTTATATCTCCACTTCTCAATGGCCCAAATAACAGCAAGGCATTCTTGCTCAGTTGCAGAATAATTTATTTCAGTATTGTTTAGAGTCCGGCTGGCAAAGGCAAAGACCTGCTCAGAGTCTAATTGAGTCGGGGGAGCTAGAACAGCTCACAAACTAACATCACTGCAATCTTTGTAGACAAAGAAGGGTAGTTAAAAATCTAGATGCCACAGGATGGGTGGAGGAACCAAGCAATTTTTCAAAGCAACAAATTATGTCTGGCAAGATGGTGTCCCAAGGATTTTGGCTCCCTTGCGCTTCAGAGCCTGGAGAGGTTCGCTCAGAGCAGAAAAACTAGCCACAAATTGATGGTACCGTTCAGCCATTCCAAGGAATCTCTGACGCTGTTTGATATTCTGTGGAACAGAAAATTATTGGATGGCCTTAATTTTGTGCATGTCCACTGCAACACCAGACGAGAATACCACGTGCCCCATTAATTTTATGGAAAAACAGAAGAACTGGCTTTTCTTAATATTTACGTAATTTATGCAATACCATTTGTATATTCCCACTGTGCTGTTCGTAGGTGGTGGCGTAAATGATGATATCTACATATACAAAACAGCTTTGGCCTTGGAGTTCCAGTTGCCAGTAGCCGCTGTTCAAATCCAGTGTGGTAAAAATAACCTCTCCATAAAGAGACTTCAGGATTTCCTGAATATTCGTTAGTGGATAGGCATTTCTGTGTGTGACTGCATTACATTTTCTGAAGTCAGCACAAAAACATAGTATAGGGCCATTCTTTTAATACAAATCAGATGTCCTCGTTGTTGGAAAAGAGAGCGATAAGGCTAATTCAATTAGAACGCATCAGAGAAGGTTTTTACTCATCTTATTTTCTCATGCCAAAGAAAGGCGGACAAGGGATGCGTGTGATTCTAGACCTCAGGACATTGAACAAGCATCTAAGAAAATACTAATTCAGGATGCTGACACATGCCTTCCTGCTGTGCTTTCTTCATCCAGGTGATTGGTTTACATCAATCGACCTCCAGGATGCTCCTTTTCACATCCCTTTTTACTCACCACACAGAAAATACCTCAGATTTGCATTTTGAGAGAATTGTTACAAATACCTCGTCCTCCCTTCCGGACTTTCCCTGAGCCCGAGGGTGTTTGTGAGCTGCACAGAGGCAGTGATGGGCCAGATCAGAAGGTGGGGAATCTGAGTGGCAATGTATAAAGATGATTGGTTGGCTGCCTTGTCCTCCTAGGAAGTCGCAGACCACAAAGTTATGATCACACAGCACATGATGGATCTGGGCTTCAAAATAAATCTGGAAAAGAGACTTCCTTCTCAGAAGATATCCTTCATAGGCCTCTCTCATGACTCAATTCAGGACAGAGCTAACCTAACAGAGGACAAAATGAGAAACAATGCTTGACTACTTGTCTATGTTTCAGAGAGAAAACCTGGTATCATTCAAACTCTACAGAAGGCTGTTCGGACTGGTGGCCTCAGCATTAGCATCAATTCTTCTTGGACGTCTCCACATGAGAGGAATCCAAAAATGGGTGGCTTCTCAGAGGTTAAAGCCACATGTCTTACATTCTGCCTTACTGCAGCCCTGTATTAAAACAAGTGGTTTTGCGATGCATGGTCCTGTTTTTATTTTACTAATTTACCTTCGTAGTACACTAATTCTTGCAAGGCCAATCTATCTAAAACGGGGTGTAAAATGCATTTTCCATGCAAAACTCTACAAAGAAGCCAAGGTAATGCCTATCCACATTTGGTTGGCCTCTCATAAACAAAGATTCTCTGTGTGCTGCATGCTATAGTTAATGGCTTCTTTAAAAGTTAAAAATGGGATTACAACTCTACAGCAAAAAAGTAACCTGTAGCAAAAATATTCAGATGGAGTAAGGTAATATGGTTATCTGAGTACACTGTGGAACTGTTGTCTTGGCAACACATTAAAGATTCCAGCAATGACTCTTGTAAAGTTAAGCATAAGCACATTTTCATTTTATGTGAAAGGACAAAACTGTTTTGCAAAATTACATGAGATAGGGAGAAAGGGGAAATTAAGTCTGCATGAATACACACACATTTTCACTTCTACTCCAGAAGGTCTTTGCACACTAATGTACAAGCAAATGTTGCGACATAAAGTCCTATCTGCAATGAGTCCAAACAAATATGTGAACACAGACAAACACAGCAGGGGGGGTAGGTGTCATTTAAAAGACTATTTTCCCTGTGCACTTAAGCCCATATCTGACAAACTGTGTGGAACCAGCCAAATGCAGCAGCCAACTGGTGCCCATCCTCAGGCTATCTAGACTTGGACCAAGTACAAGAAATTGTACCACTGAGATTTGTGCACATGTGTGGGGGGCTTTTTAGAAGAGCTAGAGACAGGCACAGATATTACTTCATGAGAAAAAATACATGTATAAGAATGATGTGATATAGTGCATTGAAATCAGATGACACACATTGCACATTGTGTAGTTCACTAGATCAATCAAGACTATGACTTGAAGAATTAAAAAGATTAAGTGCAGATAAAAGTCACAAAAAGTGCAATATTTTCAGTTTGTTTTCTATGCACCTTGTCTGACATTGTTTAACAGAGACAAGTAAGTATTGACCTCATCTTTAGAATTATCAAGGGGCTGATTATGGATTTTTTTTATAGAACTCAACATGATTAAAACCACAGGGATCGTTTCACAGTAGAGAGCATCTTGTAGAAATTAGCCTGCTGCGAGGTGACAGGTAAAACAAAATCACAGAACAAAGAAATGTAAAAGCTGAGGTCACTTAAAGCGCCAAGCTTTTCCAGATGGTGTTTAAATTTTTATCTATTCCTAGGGACTGATGTAGTTAGATGGCAAGGTTGATTAGAACATTTTTGGCCAGCACCCAGAGACAAATACACCACCTTGATCAAAACAAGGTTAAATAGTCTATTGGGCAGTGTGTTTAGATAACTGTTAGTTTAGAGCTCTACATAAAACATAAGGCTTAATAAAAAACAAACTTAGTCTCAAATATGAAACTGAAATTCATTGTGTTGTGCAATTACATGCTTTTATGTTATTAATGTTTAATCAAATAACCCTTGTTCTGTCAGGTATGGTCCTGAGAATATCAATCCAATTTGGCTTTGATATTAGGGCAATAGGAGAGAGAGGGAAACAAAGCACTAGTATTCTCTAACAGAAAACTGCACACATGGAATAAATGACTCAAAAATAAGAATTTATTGACAGAAATAATTGTCCGTCCAGGGAACACCATTAATAATGTTGTTTTTCTGAATTAACAATATATTTCAATCAGTAACTATTCTTTACTATGCTAATGAAACTTGACTAAAACTACTAAGCAAAATTATGATAAAAGAAATAGGGGACTTTGTAGATACAAAAAGAGCAAAAGGACAAATAAAAATTATTGAAAACCATCATCATAAATATGATTCAATGAATTCTCACAGAATTCTGTGAGAATCATTAAAGCAGCACTGTGTAGGTTTTGACCCAAGTATTATCTTATTTTGAGATTTATGAAATTATTTTTCAGGTCAATATATGTCACATGGAGCATTTTGAAACTCCATGCAGGCTGACATTCTCAAAAACTCACCTATGTAACTTGAGAGGGTCAGATCTGTCACTGAGGGGTTTATTTGAGTTGAAGCATGAAAGTGTTTTACCTAAGTCATGGTTCATGTATAGAACTCAATGTTTTCTTTTAGACTTACCTAAATTTGATTTTAGAGAGCATGTCAAGTACATTTTTCATATAGACTCAAGCTTGAAAATTCTACTTTCTTCAACCTTTCTAAACAATTTAGAGGTGTAGGTGCTTCTCCCCAGTAGAAAGCCTTATCCATGGAGGGCCTACCCCATACAGATCTCTATGTGTAAGGGAACTGATAATGGCATTATTGTTTAAAGACTGGAAATATTTGTTTCAGCTGCTTGATAGCTTCCATTTGTTTGCAGCCAGAACAGTTATGTGATGCTTAGAACTAATGCTTAGAACTAATTGCAATTAACATTAAATTAATTGCAATAAACATATTGGAGAGCTGCCAGCCTATTGAACTGAATTGAATTGAATGTGGTATTTCTCAAATTATGTCATATTTGCACGGAGACAGACCGGTTTCCCAGCTGATCAAACAAGCAGAGTGTAAATTACAATGGCGACAACCACAGTTCTAATAATTTTGGAAGATGCCAACATCCCAAGAGTTTCATTTCAACATGCTTTAATCGAGAAACTGTTACGAATGGGAATCGGACCCCAATGACAACCCGAAACAGGTCAGTGGCGTTTTGAAACTTGTTTATTAAGAGGGAGGTAGAGTGCGGCTTCAGGGGCGCATAGCATGCGCTAACCGTCTGGCAGGCCTTTTGGAGGGAAGGGAATAGGTTAGTGATCAGCGGAGTTTGACGTGATGGGTTAGAAAGGCTGAATCACTAACCTGAACAAGTGCTGGCTGGGAGACGGCTCCGGGGCAAACTGCGGCTGGCAGGCAGAGTCCGAATGGGGCAATCCAGGGGGGCGTGAATCCAGGGGAAGTCCAGGTCCGTTCACAGGGAATCCAGAATCCAGCGGTGGTACAGACAGGGGTGTCCAAGATCAGGTTCCGGTTTGGTCCAGGTTCAGTGCACGGGGAAACAGTCCAGGGGGAATGGGTTACAAACAGGCTGAGTCAGACAGGGCTTCGGCAAACTCAGGAGTCAAAAGGCGGATTAGGTCGGTAATGAGCAGACAGACAGGTTCTCTGGATAGGCGCTGGAAAATACTCGGTGGTTGGCACAAGACGATCTGGCACTGGAGACTGACAAGGACAGGCCTTTTATGCAGCTGGAGACAGGTGGAGCCAGTGAAGGTTGATTGCGGAGAGGTGGAGAATGAGCAGGTGTGATGCTTTCTATCCGCTCACTTTGAAGCCTCAATATTTTAGCTAACATTTAAGCTGTATAAAGGTAGGGGAGGCTGTCCTCTCTTCTCTCACAACGGATCAAATGTGAGGAAGACACCCATTGAGTCCGTTTAGAATTACAGCTAATAAGAAAACATATCTATTATTATAGGCCTATGCTTTGAATCACTATAGAGTTCATTGCAGAAAATAGACTTAAAAACACTCAATCATCCTGCTGTAATCAGACACTCACACACACACACACACACACACACACGCACACACACGCACACGCACATGCTCCCCCACAGACACACACAAACCAGAAACAATCAACTAGATCCATTATAATAAACCGAAGACTAGCAAGAAAACCACCACACGCCGCTTCTAATGATCACAAATGCATGTTTTTAGCTGCTATTTATACACACCGGGACTTTTCCTGCTCGTAAAATAGTTGTCGTGGGGAAGGGGGGTTGAGCCCCACGCTCTTGTTGTGTGGCATGATAACCAAAAAAGGGCGTTCTGTTGGAAAAAAGCCAAGCCCAAAAAAATTACTTTGGGTTCAGAAACAAACCCAAGAAATCACAACTGCCGACATCATGGTCAGTCCTGCTTCAAATTTTCTGATGACCAATAGTTGTCTAATTTTCTTATGTCATGGAGAGGTTGTCACTGCAAAGCTTTTGTATACCACAGCCAGGTAATGACACTACCATAACAAATCACCTCTGTCTTATCTTCTTCAAAACATGTAATCAGCTGTACTCTGGGAGAAGATAATTTCACTCTACTGTGGGTAAATCAAGGTCTACGCTTGCATATTTTCTGTGTGAGATTTTAAATGTTTGGGTTTGAGTTGTTTGTATTGCATCTGCTCTGGTCAACCAATATAACAGAGTGTAAGAGGGAGGTGGGGGGATTAGGAGGAGACCAGAGCTGAGAGCAGACAAGAGAGCACGCTGCGGCTAAGCCAGGGGGTGATTACCTTGTCTCTGCTCAGTTTCTTAATAAAGTGCTGAAACTTGATGGAATCACCATTTCCTTTTATTCAATAAGTAACTGGGAAATCAGTTATCTTTATTTCCCACAACACTCAGTTCATATTCTGAGACAACAGTCCAATACTTCAAGCACACAGGGAAGGTTTAGGACCATCCTACTTCTAAAATACACTTTATCCTCAAAGCTAAGAAGAAAAATAACAAAATAAGACAAACCTACTTATTGACATCTTCTGCCAGTTCGGAACAGTTTCTGAGGTTGGCTTTTGAGACACAAACAGTGCATCCGCTGGGTCTCAAGGCAGGACAGTTTTACTTCAGTTGAGAGAACCAAAAATGTAATATAAAATATGGATGACAAAAATATCAGATTAGTGGAGCTCTCTGTTTTCAGACTGTAGATTAACCCTTTTCAGAACAGCCCCTGAAGGAGAGGTTTTGCAGCTGGAGCTCCCCTGGCTCCAGACACAAAACCCTTCTCCCCAGTGGAAACCACTTTTTTTTATCCATTCCCTACTACAGGCCAGCACCTGGGAGCCACATGCAATTGAGTATTCAATATCATGGCAAAGTGGACATTGTTTCTTCAAACTTGTACCCAAAATTAAGTATGGTCTTCTTCCTACGCAATCAACGATGGCCGGTAGCTGATTCCAGCAGGAAAGAGTGGAACCAGAGACCCAGCAGAGGTTTCCCCAGAGCACCTGGAGCTAAAATGACCAGCCATGCACAAACATAGTGACCCGGTATTCAAGCCGTGCAGAAGTTCCCCAGAGCTGTTAAGAAAACTGTGAGGCCACTTCCCCACATGCCAAGCGGCTTGGCTAAATGTCACCACGTCCCAGCACCTATCGGACAAATTCCTATCAGAACAGTGCATGTTATAGGATGAGGCAGACTGAAAGAAGTGAGGCTGCCATATATCTGGGCCACTGGGCCTTCTGCCCACCGCCAGCAGGCATTGCAGGTGAAGTGTCTTGCCCAAAGACACAACGACTGAGAAGAGTATGCTTGGTTAAAGCTTACTCTTCTACTTCCACTTTGTTCTTTAACTCAGTAGATGAATTAGTGGATAACTTTTCGTCTATGATTACGAACATCATTGCCTGGATTGCTCCAATTAAAGGGAAGGTTGTTTCTGGGAAGAAAAATATCTTCTCTACTTGGAGAAGTGCTCCAGCAGTTGCAAGTGAAAAAAGGGAGTGTTGAAAAGCTGAATGCAGGTAGACATTTATAAATAAAATTAAAGGGTTTTTTGGAGGTGGTCTTGACAATGCAGGGACATGCAGGCTCGGTGGTCAGAATAACAGTCCAAGATCGATACACAGTGCAGCAGACAGACTTGACGAGGACAGGCAGATTCGGAGGTCAAAAACAGTCCAGGACGGTACACAAACAAGAGCGGAATAAACAGGCAGGGATTAGGCAAACTCAGATACTCCAACAAATAGAACCAGGTCAGGCAAAACAGGTAGGCAGTCAGATCAGGCAGGAAAAACAGGTTCAGGGGTCAGGCTGGCTCAAAATCCGGACGCAATTGGGTAACATCAACAGGTTAAAGAGAACACTGGACAAAACTCACCAAAGGCTCATTAAATGGTCTGGCAGAGAACGGAGTGAAGCAGGTATAAATAGGAGAGTGAGCAAGTGAACAGGAGTGAAGACTGATTAGAGGAGGCAGTTGAAAATAATCAGAGGGAAGGTGGTGACTGAAATGATCCGAACTGATTGGCTGTTGACTAGACAGGGGAGTGACAAGCAAACAGATCAGGTGGTGAGGTGAGCTGGCAGATAACTGGCAGGTGAACAGACTTGACTGATTAAAGGCTGGATACAGAGAAGTGATCTGAGCAGGCCAAGTGAACTGATAACATAAAACAAAGTACAAAATCAAACCACAGCAAAACCCAAATCGTGACAGAGACACTTTACAGATATAACTTACAACTGAAACAAGCAAGATAATCTTCCATCTCTGAAATTGTTAGCAAAAACATTAGTAATGCATGTGCCTTATTTGCCATGTACGACAGGTCAACAAACCCTCCAGTGACCATGGCATCTGAACTCCACTCTACCAGGGCCTGCAATTCATTTGCTAATTTCTGTACTGAGAAAATCCAAAAGATTAGAGGGGCAGTCTGTACACTCATAACAAGTTCTGTACCAAAGTTATCTCCAACTCAAACTGATTAAGAAAAAAAATCCCAATTCTGCCAAATAAACTACAAAAGCTTAGAATAAATTGTACACCAACTAAGTTCCTCCACCCATTTCCCAGTCAGGAGTTCATGCACACCACAGAACAGAGACTGCCCTCATCAAGAGGTTCAATGGTATCAATATACAGGTGCTGGTCATATAATTAGAAACTTAATTATTTTCAGTAATTCCATTCAAAAAGTAAAACTTGTGTATTATATTCATTAATTACACACAGACTGATATATTTTGAGTTTTTTGTTATATTTTTATTTTAATGATTATAACTGACAACTATAGGCCGTGTGCCAGAATATGTAGGATGACTTTTCGTATGAACTGTCAGGGGGCAACTTTCTTCCACCGGGATAAGTTGCTACACATGGCAGTGATCTCAAAACACCAATGTTCCCACGTTTTCACTTGCACATTAATAAGTTATAGCCGATAAAAAATCTAAACTGTGGCGCTCTGGTCCAAGAGGTTACGTGATTGGATTTTTGCTGCTCAGCCAATCAGATCGTTGTATTGTCAGCTGTGCGAGTTCACCAGTTCATCATGGCTGCATCCGTAAGATTTTTGTATGCATCTATTACCAAACGAAGAAAACCCAATAATAGCATTTTCTGGTGCTAGTTGAGAGAGATCTTGATGGCAAGGAAAAAGAAATAGCCCAGACAATCCATCATTCATTTTCTAACATGCTTATCCGTGCTGGGTTCGCGAGGGGTGCCGGTGTCTATCTCCAGCTTTCAATGGGCGAGAGGCGGGGTATAACCTGGACAGGTTGCCAGTCCATCGCATGGGAAGAAATAGCCCAGACTTTTACCCAATTTACTGTGATATCACCAAGACCTGCTGCGTTAGGAAAGCACAGGTGACAGGTGTCGTTGTACCAAACGACTTATCCATGCCAGAATTTGTATCCCATGCGTCGGGAGAGTGTTTGAAATCAATAAAGCTTTTAATCTCCAGCTTTGTGAAGTCTAAATATTTTTAAACATCACATTCTATTGAAATTATGTTGATTTTTTTTAAACTCCTAATACATTGTTCTATTTTTAAAAGCGACATATCTCCTTTTCTTAATATCTCTATATGGTTCTTGGTTGAAATAAAATCTTATTAAATCTGATCATTTCGGCTGTACCTTTATTCAGTGTTCATTTGATCACACGTGATATCCACTTTATATGATCTATTCATGTGGGTCAAAAAAAGAAAAAGAAAAAAGACAAACCAGTAGACAGCTGTGACTCAGGAAGGTGGAGTTTTGGTTTCAGCAGACATACATGCGGCAATCTAATAAAATAAAGCTAATATTTTCGTGACACATCTGGAAATGACCATAGAGCCGTTTTCTATCCCAGAACGTGTTATATTGAGTGATCAATCGAGTTTTAACCGACATAGCAATCCCTGATGATCGCACTAACAGGTGTTACATTTTCAGTTTTCTCACACTAACTGAACAGTAATGTAACGACACCATTGCTATATTTCGTTAAGAAAAGTAAAACATCTTCATTTCCACGCCTAACAGGTTGGAAATGAGGCGGAGTTGACTGGATTCATTCTTCCAGCTGAATGCACTCCCGACACAGGGGATACAAATTCTGGCGGAGATAAGTCTTTTGGTACAAGCAGCAAAAATGGAATCAGGTGACCTCTTGGACCAGAGCGCCACAGTTTAAATTTTTTATCGGCTATAACGTATAAATGTGCAAGTGAAAACGTGGGAACATTGGTGTTTTGAGATCACTGCTATGTGTAGCAACTTATCCCGGTGGAAGAAAGTTGCCCCCTGACAGTTCATACGAAACTTCTTAAGGAGACGTCCTACAGATTCTGGCCCACGGACTACTAATTAAAGCCCTATAATCAGTATCTCAGAATATTAGAATATTACTTGAGACCAACACAAAAAAAGGATTTGCAGAAATGTTGGCCAACCAAGTTGCTTTGATAGTGGCCTTTAGCTCTTCTGCATTGTTAGGTCTACGGGGTTAGGGTCAGGAAAGTTTACTGGCCAATTAAGAACACAGATACCTTGGTCTTTAAACCAGGTACTGGCAGCTTTGGCGTTGTGTGCAGGTGCCAAATTCTGTTGGAAAATGAAATCTGCATCTCCATAATATTGGTCAGCAGCAGGGTGCACGAAATGCTCTAAAACAAAGTGGACCAACACCAGCAGATGACATGGCACCCCGAACCATCACTGAATGTGGAAACTTTACTCTGGGCCTCAAGCAACATGGATTCTGTGCCTCCCCTCTCTCCCTCCAGACTCTGGGACCTTGATTTCCAAATGAAATTCAAAATTTACTTTAATCAGAGAACATAACTTTGGACCACTTAGCAGCAGTTCATGCCTTTTTGTCTTTAGCTCAGGCGTTTCGCCTGGGCTAAAGACGCCTGGGCTATCTCTTGTTCAAGAGTGGATGGACACTAGGAATCTGACAGCTGCGTGGTGGTTCTTGAAACACTCACTCCAGCTGCAGTCCACTCTTTGTGATTCTCCCCCACATTTTTGTGACTGATAGGGAGCCTCCGTGACAGCCTGCTATCATTACAGTATCAAATGAGCCTTTAGGTTAAATTGCAACCAGACAGTGTCACCAATTACTAGACAAAGACAAGTTGTAATATCACAGACTTGAATTTTATACTGCCTGTTGTCAACTGTTAATGTTGCATGGAGGTCATCTGGGTGTACTTTGAGTCCATGTTAGGGAATTTGATGGACAGACACAGAGGAAATTGCACTCCAAATGGATGGTGTAAAGTCGCTGAAGCAAGACAAGTTGGGTTGTTATAATTTGCAATAAAAAGGGGAATAATAAACTAGAATGTTTTCTTTTGGGCAAATACTAATTCTGCAAAGTTTCTGAGTGAATTCTAGCAACAAAATAAATTTCTCAAGAATGTGTCAACTGTACATAGCTACAGTTTTGTGCCATCCCAGAATTTTTGTGGTTTTTGAGATACCAGAAGATCTCACTTGTCTTGTCCATTGTGAACAAGCTTTTGGATCGTAGTACCCATTCCAGAATTGACACACCAAATGCTTGTTCCAGAACAGACAAATTTGACAAAACCTCTGTTGTTTTGGATAGATGTAGACTTTGGTTATTGAATTGATATAGATCTGTATCACAATGATAGTAGAAATAATGCAGTGTTAAGGAAGATATGCCTGTAAAATCAAATGTTATGTATTCTGACTTTAAGCTTTCAGAGTTTAAGGTAAATCTGCTGCTATCTATTTATCATTTTCAAAACAGTTGTTTTTTTTCCTTTATGGTTACAAATGTACCAGAGTGACTAGAAGATGGAAATAAAAAAGGTTGAGTATTATTTGTTTTCTGAGGGACTTAAACCCTGAAAAAGAGAAAACCTCAGATGAATGTCAGAATATATAAGTATACAATTATACAATAATCACACCTAGACAACTGATCAAATTTACTTATATTTCCTATTCATGTTTTTTCTTTAAACTTGAATAAAACTGAGTCCTCTTCTGTTACATTGTGGTATTATTTTTATAATGGTCACACTTTGTATGTGTAATGCAAATGTTCTATTTCATTTTAAAATATTATTTATCATTTTTTAACCATTGTCCATCTATATTTGGTTCCATCTGCCACATCCATTGTCACAACATAAAATTCAAGATGAAAAAACATTTTCCCTACCCTACATTTTTGTTTTACCTTAATTATCAAACCATCCTTCTCTCTCGTTTTGCACGACATGTAAGGGGAAAAAAGATAGATTAGGCTGCATGTTAATTGTGTTCAAAAGGGGAACCATGTGGCTGGCGTACTCCTCGTTTCCATGACAACAAGCTCAGGGTCCCTAAAGATTTCAGGGGCAAACAGGCATCAGGAGGGTGTGGTTTGCCCCTAAAAGAGGATTAACATGATTACAGTGAGACAGCCAGACAGAAAAAGAGAAGCCTGTAAATATAGCGGCCCAAGTAGAAAAATACTGTATCAAGTATATAGTGCCAGTCTGTTTAGTTTTGCTGAAGGTTATAGTTTACAGTTACTTTAACATATATTATTAGATCTAAATAAATATTAGCACCATTTTGTAGCTTCCTCTATGTGAGTGTGCAGATGTGACTACCCTATATTGGAAACATTATGGTGAAAGTAACTGTTATATGCCATTTTGAGTAATTTGGCTGTCGTTATACGCATGTCTGTCAATTAAGCAAATTTCAAAAACACAAGTTGTGCAAAACAGTGAGGTACATCTACTGGTGTAGTTTTTAAAACAAAATGTCATATTCAAAGGTATATGGTCTATGTTCCATGTAGCTCATACAAGATCTAAAAAAGAAACTGTACAGTGTTGTTTGTTAATAAAATAACACATAAAATGTCTCCCTTTTTATGATTCAAAATTATTTCACTAGAAATATTTGCATGTTTGTAGCAATGTTGTTGCCGTGCAGCAAGAAGGTCCTGGGTTCGAACCCGAAGTTTTTGCATGGAGGTGAATTTGTGTGTTCTCTCCAGATGACCTGGCTTCCTCCCACAGTCCAAAAACATAACTGTTAGGTTAATTGGTTACTCTAAATTGCTCTTAGTTGTGAGTGGGTGCGTACATGGTTGTTTGTCCTGTGTGTTGCCCTGTAAAGCCTGCTTTATGATTGATGCATCTGCGAGGTCAACGCGGCCATATTACATCATTTTGGCTTCCACAACCCTCTGCACGGCCGAATGTTTTGATTAGTGTTGCGCCGATGCCGTTTTTTGGCTCCGATACCGATACCCGATACCTGGCTGTGCAGTATTGGCCAATTCCGATACCATACCAATACCATCTGTTTGAAATTGACGTGTGTGTGTATATATATGAAGAACTGCATACTACTTAGGGTAGTAGAACTTTATATTGCCTACCTGGAATGGGTGACAATAGTTCAATAAACTTTTGGCTCTCAAAGGCCAAAATAGTGCAACATTTGTGAAATTATAACATGTATAATAGTAGTGCAACAGCAAGACAGTAAAATTACATTAATAATTGAATAATCTCTTTTAAACCCTGAGTTTTGGCTCTAAAATGCCAAAATAGTGCAACTTTCATGAACTTATATAACATGTATAATACTAGTCGGGAGAGAAAAGGCTGCGTTCAAGTGACATACAAACATCAAAATGGTATTGGTGCCCTATTTGTGGGTACTCGCCGATGCCGATACCACCATTTTAGTGCTGGATCGGGGCCACGTCCGATACTGGTATCAGTATCGGTGCAACACTAGTTTTGAGTAGCCCCTGACTGCAGTCAGAGGTACTTGGACCTCACAGATTCTTAAAGCATAAAGCAGGCTTAAAACACGAACAAAACAGATTATTTAACACAAAGGATAGCAGAACACAGAATGGTGACACTATTTAACTCATAATAATCATACAGTTACATGTTTTAAGAATTCTATTAAATTAACACTATATTACATTTGATTTTTGTTTAACAGTTGATGAGTTGTTCCAGGAAACAAAAAAGGACTGAATCAACTGTACCATGCAGCACATTGGAATTTCAAATAGCCAAAGTGCTCTATGCTGCTTTAAAGTAATTTCTCTAACGTGCCATTAACACACATGGTGTGATAAATAATGACCTTGCCTCTACAATATGGAACTCCAGGCAGTCAGACATTCATGGGCATGCATATGTAGACAAACATGCGATTACAATTGCAAACACTTGATGTATTATATATGGCTATGGTTTAATTGCAAGGATCCTATTTGCATAACCTCTATCACTTTTATCAAATACGAGTATCTTTATTCTAGCTATCTGGCTTTGACTTTAGGCAGGTTGACTGTTTTTATATGTTTAATATTGTGTTGTGTCTGTACAAATACTCAATATGCTAAACCACGTCATTGTAAAAAAGAAAGTATTTTAATGTATAGGATTGTAAATATTTTGTGCATATATGGTTAATGATATGTATTTAGGTTTTCTGTTCTGTGGGAATTTTAAGCTTTGGGTTAGGTGCAAATCCATTAAAACCCTAAAACCAACAGGAATTTAAATTTCTTGTGGCTGTTATTCTCAGAGTAATTGTAGTGTTTAAGATTACTAACATACTACAAACTAAGCTGGAAGAATCAGACAGAAATATAATTGGGTGTAATTTTTATATTGATCTACATTATGCAACACACTGAAATTGCTTTAATGACTTTGGGAAAAAGTTGCATGCTTTTAAATCCAAACCTTAATGTGTAATAGCTTGCATTCTGCCCACTGTTTACTTTTCCTATCTAGTCCAGTTATTGTTTGTGTTCTGTCTCGGCACTGATGCCTGGTCTGATTAATCATCCCTCACACCTGCCCAGCTCCACTCCCTTTGTAATCAGCCTTCACTGGTTTCACCTGTTCACACCACCATATAAGCTGCATTCAGACCAGACATCAGTGCCATCGGAAGCAAGACAAGACATTCTGATAGATATAAATAAATCAATACGTAAAATTGGAAAAAATGGATCTACTGTTAAATTTATTTGGATTCCGGCTCATACCGGAATAGTTGGAAATGAATTAGCAGATACATTTGCAAAGAGTGCGAGTAAGAGAAATGAAGTTGAACTGGAAGGTAAGTATAGTAAAAATGAGATAAGGAGTATAAGTAAAATATATTACAAAAAGAAGTGGCAGGAAAAATGGGAGGGTGAAAAGAAGGCAAGGTTTTATTATAATATTCAAAAAAAAGTGGGGGAGTGTAGAAAAGAAAATAGGAATAAACAAGAGGAAGATATTATATCTAGATTAAGATTTGGACATGTAGGGTTAAATAGTACTTTGAAAATAATAAATAAACATAGTACGGGGTTATGTAATTTTTGTGGAAAGTTGGAAACAGTTATACATATTTTTATGGAATGTAATAAATATAATCTAGAAAGAGAGGAATTAGTAGAAGAGTTAAATAGGAATAAAGTTAAATTAAATATTAGAGATCTGCTACAAAAATCTTCTGGAGATGTGGTTTTTAAATCCGTGTTTAGGTTTCTTAGGAAAACAGGTCTAATAGGGAGATTATAGGGATTAGACATCTGGTTCATACTCCAGTCCAGAAGGTGGCGGTAATGCACCTGAAAGTTGTTTGCCAACCGCCGTAAAACAAAAAGAAGAAGAAGAAGAAGACATCAGTGCCAGGTCGTCTTGTCATGTGTATGGGTGAGTCAAATCCTGATCTCATGTCCGGTTTTGTTTTTGGATTTTGACCCTGTTTTTCCCTCCAGAGTACATGAGCCATTCGGTCATGTCATGTTACCTGTCTGTTTCTGTTCCCACGAAGTTGCATTAAAAGTAAATGCAACACTGTGAGTGGACGCTGGCGTGATTTCTGGCGCCGCTACTCTCCGACAGCTGTGCTCTACAATTTTTGTGAATAATTTCATGGACTAAATGATCAATCCTCCACAACCCAACGCTCGGAGCTACTCTGAAACTTTGTTACGGATACTCTTCATGCTTCGTCAAGTTTCGGCAAAAGTGTAATCTTACCTGCCTCTCTATCCAGCCCTTCGACCCTCCGGACCAGCTGCTGCTACAAATGATGTGGCCTCCACAGATTTTCACCTGGACCGTAATAATCCTGATCTTCATGCTGCCTCTTCTCCGTCCTGGATTTGGTCTAATCCAGTACACCGCAACAGAGCTCCTCCGCATCCGCTCACTTCTGACTGAACCTCCGCCGGCATCTTTAAACCTCTACCCTGATATTGCTCTCCTACCCCGCCGGAAATACACACACCGCGGATCTCGCCGACTCTTCCATCCCAGCGACTCCAAACCTGTTAAATCCTACTGGTCCACAACTCGCCGCTCTCAACGTAAATCCCATCGGACTGTGAACCACAGCGTGCTAGCCAGCCCAGCTAGGTCGGCTAAGCCTCCAGTCAAACTCCAAAACATCACCCTCAACTTCGGTCTCCTCAATATCCGTTCGCTTACAAACAAGGGTCATCTCGTCCAAGATATCCTTGTTGACCGTGAACTGGACTTTCTCATTCTAACGGAAACTTGGCAACAGCCTAATAACTATTCACAACTAAATGACTCCACTCCACCTGGGTTTGTTTACCTTTGCCAGCCCCGCGTGACGCGCCGAGGAGGCGGTCTCGCGGTACTCTACAACGAGAAATGGAAAGTGGTTCCCGTCACTGTGCCTTCCTACAGCTCATTTGAATGCCTGTCCTGTACACTTTCTGGCCCTACACCTACCATTGTTGCGGCCGTCTATCGCCCCCCCAAGCCACACAGTGACTTTTTAAATGAATTAACTGATCTTCTAACCCTCCTCTCCTCTCTCTCACCCAATGTAATATTGGTGGGGGATTTTAATATTCACATGGACAATTTTAACCTTCCCCTCACCAGAGATTTTCTATCTTGTCTGGATAATTTTGGTTTTGATCAGTTTTCAAATTTTCCAACACATTCTAAAGGTCATATTCTTGACCTAATTTGTTGCTCTGGTCTCACCCCCTCTAACTGTTCAGCTGAGGATCTTCACATACCTGATCATTTCCTCCTTTTATTCAGCATTTCCCCTCGTCTCTTCACAGCAAAGACCCCACGGCTCCTTTCATACCGGAACATTAAGAACATTAACTTGGACACTCTCTCTTCACACATCCTAAGAACTTTAATCCTGGATCCTTCTTCCTCACCGGATGAACTGACATCTCAATACAATAACTGCTTAAATGATATTTTGAACCTCCTTGCCCCAACAAAATCCCGGACTGTCACCTTTTCCCACTCCGCCCCCTGGTTTACCCCTGAACTCCGGACCATGAAGGCTAAGTGCCGTCAACTTGAAAGACTTAAAAAGAAAACCGGTTTAACAATTCACAGCGAAATGTATATAACTCAGATAACTCAATATAAAGAACTAATCACTAAAACTAAATCCACTTACTATTCCAACCTGATCTGCTCACACGAAAGTAATTCTCGGACTCTGTTTTTGGTGTTTAACAATATTTTCAAATCCCCAGCTTCTCTTCCTCCCCACCTATGCTCAACTGATGCCTGCAATTCGATTATGCAGTTTTTCAATGATAAAATCAAAATAATTCACCAGTGCCTGCCTCCTATCCTGTCACCCCCTTCCCCTATAACCCCTTCACCCTGCCAGCCTTTTTGCAGCTTTCATCTACCAACCCTCTCCGATATTTCTGATTTTATCAACAAATCTAAATCTCCCACCTGCCCACTTGATCCTATCCCGTCTGCCCTGGTCAAATCCTGCCTCCACACTCTTCTCCCCTTCATAACTGCCATCATTCACTCCTCTCTTGGTTCTGGAATTGTTCCATCTCTTTTCAAAACTGCTGTTATCACTCCTATTGTGAAGAAACCTGGACTAGATCCCAACAATTACAATAATCTCAGGCCAATTTCAAATTTACCTTTTATTTCAAAAATATTGGAAAAAACAGTCGCTTCTCAACTTCATTCTCACTTAACTCACAACAACCTTTATGAACAGTTCCAGTCTGGCTTCCGTCCCCGTCATAGCACTGAAACCGCCCTCTTAAAAATAATCAATGATCTTTTAATAGCAGCTGACTCTGGTCTAATTTCCATCCTCATTCTTCTTGATCTAAGTGCAGCCTTTGACACAGTTTCACACTCTACCCTACTCCATCGACTTTATACAATTGGCATCACTCACACTCCCCTAGCCTGGTTTCAATCCTATCTTTCTGGCCGCACTCAATTTGTTCAGATTAAGTCATATCGTTCCAACTCCTCTCCAGTTACCACCGGTGTTCCCCAAGGCTCTGTTCTAGGACCCCTACTTTTTATCATCTACATTCTCCCCCTTGGTAATATCTTTAGGAAATTCAACATCAATTTTCACTGTTATGCGGATGACACCCAGCTCTATCTTTCTTGTAAACCAAACTCTTCACTCCCACCTCCTTCATTAATTTCCTGCTTAACCGAAATAAAATCCTGGTTCACATCCAACTTTCTTAAATTGAATAATGACAAGACTGAAATCCTCTTAGTGGGAACAAAATCTACTTTATCCAAAGCTGACAGTTTCTCCCTTTCATTTGACAACTCCATAATTTCCCCCTCACCTCAGGTCAAGAGTCTGGGTGTCATCCTTGATAGTACCTTGTCCTTCTCCTCTCACATTAACAACCTTACCCGCTCCGCTTACTTTCACTTACGCAATATCAATCGCCTTCGCCCCTCTCTCTCCACTAGCTCCACCTGCACTCTTGTTCATAGTCTGGTCACTTCCCGCATTGATTACTGTAATTCTCTTCTTTTCGGTCTTCCTCAAACATCCATTCACAAGCTTCAGTCAGTACAAAACTCAGCAGCTCGCATCATTTCTAGAACCCCCTCTTTTCATCACATCACCCCAGTCCTGCAGCAGCTCCACTGGCTACCTGTGAAATATAGAATTCAGTTCAAAATCCTCCTACTTACTTTTAAAGTTATTCATAATCTCTCCCCTCCATACCTTTCTGATTTACTTCAAATTTCTACTCCCTCCCGCATTCTTAGATCCTCTTCTACCACTCACTTAGTTGTTCCTTCAGCCCGTCTTAAAACCATGGGGAGCAGAGCTTTTTCACGTTCTGCGCCCACACTTTGGAATTCTCTCCCCCCTGACATCTGCAATACCGAGTCTTTACCCGTGTTCAAATCCAAACTCAAAACCCACATGTTCAAGATTGCCTTTTCATTATGATTTTATATCACTTTCCTCTGTGTAATTTGTGTTGTTTCTTTTAATTATGACGACTGCTTTTACCATTTATTGTTTTTACATGTACAGTGACCTTGAGTGTTTTGAAAGGCGCTTGAAATAAAATGTATTATTATTATTATTAAGTTCTGGTTGTTTTTCTGTAGTCTTTTTGATTCCTCTGTCCTTTTTGGTTTTGCTCTACTTTTTGTTTAATAAATTCCTTTTCAGAGAACCTCTGCTGGTCTGGCTGAAATCTGAGTCTGCTGCCGTGATCTATTACATAATGTTGTTCTAATTTTAAGAAGTAATTGTGTAGCAAACAAACTGTAAAATTTTAATTAAAACAATGAAAACCAAATTAAAAAGAGTTGGATTCAAAATTGTGATCTCCTTAAAGCTATAGGTGGTAATCCTGTTCAGAAACACTTTTGTTTAGGGCTGGGCAACGATTAAAATATTTAATCGCGATTAATCGCACTGATTAATCGCGATTAATCGCGATTAATCGCATTGTATTTACAAACTCCAAGAATGAATTCAAAAGTAGTGTAAAGAGCACTTTTATTTTAATGTTCTGCTGCCATATGAACAAAAGTGTTGTAACATTTGTAGCACTTATCAGTAACACATATTTAGTGTAAAGCTCAACTTAAACATGTAAAACAAAAAATAGCAATAATAATAAATTAAAGCTTATTGCCACTGACAGGGAATTCTCTTTATGGGGAAAAAATCTACCAAAAACAGGCAATTTCTGAGGTAACAGCAGGGAGCAGCATTACCATTTTATGTTCAATACCAAAGTTTAACTTGGCAGTGGTTCCAACTAACTTGTTTCTGTCATATTCCATGCTGGAAGAACTTTAAACTGAAATGCTTGCTAACTCGATATGCTTGCGTTTATTTGACGTTGACACGCGGTTTTTTGTTGTTGCTTTCTCGCGCGCATATAGTGAATGGCAGGGGGAAAACAGGCAAAAATACATGGATACTTTGAAACGAGAAGCGACTTCACCGACGGCGTCGATGCAGACCCCGCCCCGCTCCGCTCCGCACAAAACTTGTTCCGGCCGCCAACTCACCGCCTCGCCTCGCCTAAGCTCGCTCGCGGTACCTGCGGGAAACACCGCCTTCCGCATGTCAGCTGTGTTTTTTTCCGGCCAGCACCTTTCTTCCTCTTTGAATCTGAGGCTGGGCTGACAGCGAGGTTATTGGCGCATTATCGCCACCTACTGTTCTGATTCAAACCCCTACACTGCAGCAACAGACCTTCACAAAATAAAAGCATGTGACCAACATGCGTTAACGCGCGTTAAAGAAAATATCGCCGTTAATAGTCTAATGAGTTAACGCGAAATTAACGCGTTAACTTGCCCAGCCCTACTTTTGTTATACTAAATGGTCTTTCCATATTGAAAGTAGTCTATTCATTTTGTATTCAAAAAGGAGGTTAAAAATTATGTGTCTGTGAAAGCTGCTGCCCTGTAAAAACTCTGACCAATTCCTGCCATTCACATTGGGGGGTGGGGTGGGGGTTATCCCCCTGACGAGCATGTAAGACGGTCTTGCGCAGTTATACACAAAGGGACTTGGGGGAAACTTCCGGAAAAATCGCTGACTCTACTTTTAACTGCTGAACTCCCTGTCTCCCTGTTCCATGTACCTTTTAGAGAGTTTCTCTCACCTTCCTGGGGAACTTGGAGAGATGGAGAGAGAATAACAGCTATTTGCAGAGTACATTGAAGGACTTTCAGTTGTTCTCAAGGAAGTTCTGGAAAACTCTTGGACTCAGAAAATTGAAACACAGAAGCAACCCAGTGTGTGAATTTGTTAATTAGTTGTCAAGCTAAGAACAGGAAGAGCCAGTATTCAAGGCAGTCAGACAGTTTTCTGTCAGTGAACATTTATTGAATACAGAAACAGAGCGGGCGGCGCCGGTGTCTGCGGCAGGAACCTATGCGGGTGGAGACAACAAGTTAGTGACCTCATCTTTCTGGGAGTGATCAAACACAAACCTGGTCTTAATGTCCAGTTCTGATCTGGTGATGGAAGGAGGTTCCAGCTGGCGGGCTGCCAACACTGCACAGCGGTGTATCAAGCTCAGGGATTCCGAGGCGCTGAGGTATCGGTGGTCGGTGGGCAGGCAGAAGGTCAGAACCGTGCAGACGAGTGAGGGCAGGAAGATCCAGAGGGTAAAGCCAAAGCCGATGTCGGAGACGTAATCGGTGGTCGGAGCCAGGAGGTCAGAGTCGGTGAGGTGCCGAGGGGCAATCCAGGACAAAGTCGGGTCACAGATCAAGGTTCGGTACACAGTGCAGCTGACTGGCTAGACGAGGGCAGGCAAGCTCGGTATTAGGGAAACTGTTCCGGTCGGTACACGGTCAGGCAGAGATCAGGCAGGTAGTCGGGTCGGGTCCCTCAAAACGGCAGAGGTTGGCAATTTAGTTAAAAAGTTCCCCGATGCCAGGGCTGCAGGGGTATACAAGATGCAGCAAGAGATACTGAAGGCTCTGGATTCCAAAATCCTGTGTGGAAGACTGGAACAACACCTATGTAGTGGGGAAGCAATGGTGGTGGTCCATGAATTTGCATGACTTTCCCATTATTGGAACTTTAATAAATGGACAAATATCTGAATATATTTTATACTGATCTATACTATTTTGTTGTGTGTGTGGTGGGGAAAGTGAGTCAAGAGTCAAGACACCTATCAATTAAAGTATATTTTGCAGATATGATTTTTATTATGTTCAGTGTTTAAAACAATAAAAAAACTAAATGTTTTAGAATTCAATAATTACTGCACATTAACAGGCTAAAACTGGCTATAAATGGGTGGGCCTATAGCATTAAAAGATAATGCTTTTCAAGCAATATAGCAAAACGAAACAGCCACTGTAGATTAAACAGGGGTCAAAACATTCCAGGTAGAATGTACTTCAAGTATTTTCGTGTTTATAAAATAAAAATAATAACAGCATAACCGCTACCAGATATTGCGAGGCAAACGAGGTGGAGGAATATTTGGATGTTTCAGCTGATTCACACTGTCGGTAGCGCAAATAGATGTGACTTTCAGCAGCCTGACAGCCACTTCAAACCAGAAGCCACACCCCCTTTGGGGCGATTTCAGTCGAGTGGAAAGTTGCCCCAAGCCCTCCCATACACTATCATGGGTCTTTTTTCCACATTTGGAACACAACAATGTGTCTCTATCTATCACATGCGAGACTTCATTGTCTCTTTGAGAGAATGACCATTCACTCGTAGAAGTGGATTTGATAAATTGGCTATTAAAGCATCTGTACCATCAAGACACAATTTATATATCAAGCAGGTGTTGACTAAAATGTTTTCCGAGAGCTCGAGAGCGGAAAAGATGGCTAGCAGGGTGGGAAGTGGCTAACGCCCTGTTTTGCTACCCCTGTGTACTAATTCACCCTGATGCCAACACGGAGACCACTCGAGTATGTCAGGTCTTTGCCTGACATTACAGTCAGGCAATTTTGTAGACAGGTCAGGAGTCTGATCAGGTAGTGACACATTGTACCGTAATGTTCCGAATATCCATTGATCCATTCGTTGCTGACCAATGTTGTACTTACACATTTTAACTGATTTTTGAGCGCACTCTACCACATAAAGTCAGTCAAAAAGCACAACTTTAATCATATATAAGGCGCACTGAATTATAAGGCGCACTAAACATTTTTTGAGAATATTTAAGGATTTTAAGCATGTCCTTATAGTCTGATAAATATGGTAAATAAAATTTAATTGAATTTTATCTTGGTGAGGAACTACATCCTGTTGATTTGGTAAGATATGAGATAAATTAATTATGTGTATATTGCATAGTGTAGTAACACTATGCAACCTGATAATACCAATGTGTGAGCCTGACACATTGATCGGATTATCAGTCTGCATAAACCACCACTCTCATTCAAATTACAGTTTCATTCCAATTGAGCTTAATCCGATCATCATATTGTGTTTGGTTTGTTTACATGACCATTGTTTTATTCCAGTCGGCCCTTTATTCCGATTACTTTTGTCCATGTAAACATAGCTATTGTGAACGGCCATCTGGGGCTTTGAGAAGGCAGAACACGCAAATGAGAACACAGAAGCGCTGATCCAGGGGTACTTTGTGTCTAAAAGAAAAGTAAAAAGGTAAAGACGGGTAGAGAATTTACTGACATTTTTATGTTATTATCTTGCTTATCCCATCTGGCACTAACATAACAATTAACACAGAATAAAACAAAAGGCATTGTTTTTAAACAAATTTAAGCTGTTAAAAATGTTCATATTATATCTTGGAATGTACTAAAACATTCAAGCCTGGAGGTTGGAGGCGCTGCCCCCATCCTTGGAATAAATAGCATCCACAGGCAGATGGATGAACCAACAAACAAACTGGCAGGGAGATGGATGGCTGAACAAATAGATGGTTTGATAAGTGGATGAGTGAATGGTTGGATGGATAGGCATTTTTACACATGGCTGTCTGTCTGCATTTGTATCATGTCCAAAGGCAGTTTTTTCACCTGACTTTCCATGTTCGTATGTGGGTGTGTATACATATATAGACAAGGATGTCTGCATTAATTTGTGTGTTTATGCACATGGGTCTCAGGCAGCTTTATTCAGCAGACAGGTTATTCTGGAAGGATATGTGTCACACAGTAAGATGATATTTACTCAAAGGTTCAAATTGGATTTCCGCTTGGACCGCTCGCTGTTGTAAGTCCTGTGCTGTTTATTTCTGTAAGATTCATCAAACGTGTGAGATATCTCTAGTTTGTCCCAGTGATGTTTGTACTTCACCTTAAGCATAGAAGGCACATATCAAGAAATAGGAAATCTGTTAAGCTTATTTAAACAAAAAGAAAAACAACATTATTTACAGCATTTTTTTAAAGTAGCATCCACACAGGTTTTATAACCATGCAAACAATTTATACACAAATAAAAAAAAATCTGTAAACTCTTATCGTAAATTAAACCAAAAGTGTCACACTATAAGCCATTGTAGATGTATTAATTCCTTCAGCTGTATGAATACCAAGCATTTCAGACATATTGTGGCAACTATAATGGGTACACATCAAATAGCAATTTAAGCTTCCCCTTGGGTCTTGAAACCACAAAAACTACAGATGGTACAATTGCATATGCCTGGATGGATACATTTTATAAAATGTTAATTTATTTGTGCTATATTCTGCTTTCTTCATTATTCTTAGTTGTGAGAAAATAGATTACACTAAAACTAAATTAATTTCTATTGAGAGCTGATGAATCCATTATTTCCAGTAATTTAAATCTAGTCTTACAATGTTAATCTTTTGTTTACATTTTAAATAATAATTTTTTTGTATTTGCTTATTTCCTTCTATGAGTTTGATGTTTTAAAAAGCAATATTGTAACAGGAGGGGGAAAATGGCAAAAAGTCATTAATTACAGCACAATGGTTTTGCAAGAGGCTATTGAGTGCAGTCTATGAAGTCAGGGCTGGCCAGCTCTCCATTTGCATAATACCAGGGAACTAAATTGCAATTCTGGCAATCTGTTGAGAACACTTTTGGGCCAAAGCTAATGCATCCAAGTCAAAGGAAGCAAAGCACACATTCATAATAAATTATCCCTCATCTATGCAGTCACTTAAATAAGTGATTGCTCTCCTTTATCTCGTTAGCGTTTCCTCTCTTTTGTCTTCAGACTTCTTTTTTTCCCTTTTTTCCATCTTTTTTTTTTTTTTTTACAACATTCCCTCTCTGTCCGTATTCACATTTTCTGGAGTCAAAGGGATAAATGCTTACTATTATCCAAGTGCACTGCCTCTATCCTTACATATTGAGTCAGGCACTGACAGGTGATGCACAATAATGACTTGGTCTCTCCTAGAGCATTCCATAGATGAAAAACCAACTGTTTAGAGTCAATGTAAAAATTAATGAGGCTGTTTACAAGGCAATACTAAAAGAAAACTCAGAGTAAGCTCCATTAAAAACAACTTGTGACTGGAGTGGATGTGTACCTTTTAGCAGGTTGGCATAAAACAGATAAAACTTTAAATCTCTAAATTGCCAAACACAAAAAAAAACTCAGCAGGACAGAATTCATCCTATGCCAGACCTTTCAGATTTGTTTATGTACAAAAAAAAAAAAAAAAAAGGAAATACTAATCAAAATGTACCTTCCACCTGAAAATTGTTTGCTAATGTGTTGGTATATCCTGAAAATGTATAATATTTCATATGATAGAGCATATAAAGTCTGTGAAGTTGTGGTTGTAACTTGATAAAATGTAAAAAAAAAAAAAAGTCCAAGGGGTCTCAGTACATTTACAGTGCTGAAGATCTTCTGGTTAACAGGGTATTATAGGGGATTGTCAAACAAAATTATAATTCAGATACCGTGTTTCACTATATTGTCTAAGCAGTAGGTTTTCTTCTTTTCTATTACAATTTTGTTGATTAAAATGTAATCAGGAATTGCCGATAGTGTTTATCCAAATGGACTCATGCTTTGATATTAGGGTAATATGGTACATAGTTGTTAAGCTAATTGAACTAGTAACAGTTAGATTTTACATTGTATCTAAAAGCCTTTAGAGCTCAACAGTTGTCAATGGTGCAAATAAAAACTTGATCTATGGTTGATAACTGTGCAAAAATGTTAAGACTACGAATTGACAATGTGAAGCAATGTGAGCAGGAGGAAATGAAAGGATATGGTGCACTCCCTGAAAGCTTCTCTTGAAGACCTCCACAATGCCAAAACTATAAAACTACAGCTTGGTGAAACTATCTAACTATTCTATTTCTACACAGGTTGTTCAATTTGATAATTTCTCACTTTATTAGATAATAAATGACATGCCATTATCAGTGCAATTCCACTATTATAATCTGAGATTATGTCTATCTTGTGTTATACATACTGTAGTATGTATGTGTAATTTCTGTGAAATGAGGGGTGATGTGAAGTAGCCTTGTCAGTTATGGAACTAATAATATCAGCAGCATTTTTACTTACCTAATGAAAGTATCAATTGTAATGTTTTCCCTAATAAAAATGTTTACTTAATAAAACAGCCTAATCTTGGAGTGGTAACTGCAGAGATACTATTTCTACAGCCACCTCGCATTAGTGTAGAGCAGCGGTTTCCCTTACTGGATGTCTAAGCTGAGCCAGTACTAAAAGAAAAACTCACCAACACCAGTCATGTGATGCTAAACACAACAAGACAAGGGAAGTTTATTTATAAAGCACTTTTCTGTGACAAGACGATTCAAAGTACAACAGTAACTTTCAGCTAAGCTCACCTTATAAAGTGTTACACAAAAGCACTATAAATCAAATTTAGTGTTGGCTGTATATTTACTTTGAGTAAATTGCACCTTATAACCGGAGTATACCTATAAAACGATTGTTTCAAGAATGTATGAATCCTTCATACATAGGCTATCCGAACTGATAATTTATTCATGAAATAAAAAAATACACATCTGATAATACCAGTGTAGTGATAGGTTATGCACCATAAAAGTTAATACAACCAAATAAACATGGAAGCAAAGAAGGAAAGCAAGAGCTTATAATCTCTTTTAGATTGACCATTTGCAGTCCCCGCCAGTGTATTAGTAATCAAAAGTTACAGTGGCCAAGGGCAACCAGCAGAACAGCAGAAGGTTCACCTTTTTTAACCCATGATGCTTGTCAAAAGTTATCTAATGCATCACAGTACTGCTGCATTGGGTCTAATCTGTTGCGATGTTTACAGCAACGAAATGCATTTCTGTAAGATAGCCTTTGAATACTTTGTATCAGCACCTTAGAAATACATCTACTACAACTCCCACAGAGTGAGACAATCTAAGATTAGAACTGAGAATCTTTTCACACGTGACATGACTTGTAGCCAATCAGAGAGTGAGATGAGGGAAACCCGGAGGGGAAAAACGACATTTCCTCCACATCAAAATAAACATATAGCAAACAAAAAGTCCACATTCACGCTGGCTCCACTCCTTTAACCAATGCCTTTTATTATTGTAATGTTTTGTCTCTGTTAAAATTATTCCACAAACTATCACCATTGTTCTTCCTCGTTGGCCATGTTTATTTACCTCTGAACTCACCATTAATCTCAGGAGATTTAGCGAGATTTCCCGTCTGACATCCGAATGTTCCTGAGTGAAATCCTTTCATGTGTGATATGCTGTGCTTGCCGTTTGACTGGGCACCACACACTGTATGAGCAAAGCTGCTATATCTAAGATTTTTAGTGGTTATATGTTGTGTATGTCAGGTTTTGAAAGTCGGCCAACAATTTTAAAATCTTGTCGCATGAACCAGACATTAGCTGTGTCCTTTAGAGACCTGCAAACTGGTTTCTATATTTTATGTAATGTGTTTATTTTCTTTATTATTAGCTGCCTCTCAGTTTAAAAAATTAAGCACTGCAGATTTCTCTATAAGTGAGCAAACCTACACATTCATAATAACTACTAAGAGTGTGATAAGATCTTGTAGTGTTGAAACGCTAAAATATTGCTCAAACTAAAGTGCAATAATCACTTGCTGTCGGGCTAAGGGTAACCGATCATATTGAGCTTTGGATGCAACAGGGAGGGATTATAACTTTACATTATATCGTGCCTAAATTTGAGACACCTATTCTGAAGTAAGGAAGGGAGTAGTTGCGGCTTTGCCCTGCTTTGTGGGGCCGTGAGTGGGCTCACGCTGCTCGTCAGTCTGGAAGACAACACTCATCACAGATCCCTGAAGAAACCTCCGCCAAACTGTTACTGCTGCAGCATTTGGAGTACTTCATAGAACAAACAAACAGTGATGGATTGACAGACCACATGAAGTGCATGAAAAATACTGCAACTGGCTGTCTGTTTGCTCCTAGCGACACTAAAGTTGGCATCTGCTTTGAAGCCTAGTATCAGTGATAGACTAAAGAGCTATTTCACAGTTTTTGAAACAGTTTCAATCATGTATTGTTCAAAATCTAAAATAGAAACAGACAGAAAACTTGAAATGGATATTTCATTAAATTAGTTCTCTAAAAATGAAACCAGTATATTATTTGTTAAAACACAATCTTGTAATGCTTACTGCTGCCGAACCCGAAATTCAGCCGGACACAGCGTTACGTAAAAGGTGTTTATTTAAAAAAGCAAAAACAGACCAGGAGGTGCAGGTGTTACCAATCTTGAGCAGGTGGAGCACGGAGACAAACTGAAAAAAAAAAAAAAAAACAGCGACAGGGCACGAGTCAGGAGATGTGAAGTACTAGGTATTTAAATGTGTAATCTGAAATGATGATCTGGCAGCTAGTGGGTCAGTGAGGCAGGTATATAAAGGCCGGTTGAACAGGTGAGCAGAATCGGAACTAATTAGTGACCACAGGTGGAAATGGTCTGGGCAGATGACTGGACTGACTGGGGAGTGGACAAGGAGGTGACAGGGGCTGTTTGCTGAGGAGAGTAGAAACTAATTTGTAACGATCGGAGACCAAGGACCCAGGATTCAACCAAACAGAAGGCGCTTTTGCTCTGTTTATTTGAACGGAAAGACAGCTGCACGCTGTGGGACTATCCCACAGACTATCCCCCTATTGGCCGGGAGGGACAGCAGTCAAGTTATCTTGCCGACAAATTGGGGCCAATGTGTTAGCGGGTGAAAGACCACTGACCTCTTTGTATGCGGGAGGCGGGAGGAAACAAAAGAGGACCGGCGACCGTTGGTAAACGGGCCCGCTGATGATAGCCTTTCAGGTCAGGGGAAAATCAGAACACCCCCCAAGGGTGTCTGGAGTCCCCCCCCCCCCCCAAGGGAGGACTCCAGACACCCTCTTGGGCTGGTTGGGATGGGCCTTGTGGATGTCTCCGATAAGACTCTTGTCAATAATGACCCTGGATGGGATCCATGACCGTTCCTCTGGCCCGTAACCTTCCCAATTGACGAGATACTGGACGCCTCTGCCCCTCCATCTAGACTTGATGATGTGCCTTACAGTGTAGACGGGATTAGTCGGCCAGGTGGAGGGGGTCTGGGGGAGGGCACGAATTTTGACGTCTTAACAGGTTTGACCCGGGACACGTGAAATGTGGGATGAATCTTCATGGTATGAGGTAGTTGAAGACGGACAGCCACCGGGTTAACCACCTTGGAAATCAGGAACGGGCCAATAAACCGTGGTGCCAGCTTCTTGCACTCCACTCTTAAAGGAAGACCTCTGGTGGACAAACAAACCCTCTGCCCTACCTGATACTGGGGTGCTGGGATCTGACGACGGTTGGCGGCCTGTGTAACATGTGACCCATGGTCCTTCTTGCCCTCCTCCACGCACGTTGGAACCTCAGGGCAGATAAAAGGGCAGATGGCACCTTGGACTCCCTCTCCGGTATGGTAAACACCGGTGGCTGAAAACACAACATAAAAAGGAGAGAGACCAGTGGTGCTAGACGGTGTGGAGTTGATGGCGTGCTCAACCCAGGGTAGATTTTGTGCCCACCTGGTGGGATCAGACTCACTCAAAATGCGAAGTTTCGTCTTGACCTCCTGATTGACCCTCTCAGTCTGACCATCTCTCTGAGGGTGGAAACCAGAAGAAAGGCTGAGAGAGATCTCTAACATAGAACAGAATTCCTGACAATACCGGGCCACAAACTGGGGACCTCTGTCAGAAACAATATCAGTCGGTAACCCATGTAGCCGGGACACTTCTCTGGTCAGGATGTTACCCATCTCCTTAGCTGAGGGAAGCTTAGGTAACGGAACCAGGTGGACCATTTTAGAAAACCTGTCCACCAGTGTGAGAATAACAGAGTAACCCTCTGAGACAGGCAGACCACTAATGAAATCCATAGAGATGTTGGACCAGGGCCGAGACGGCAAAGGGAGAGGTCAATGTAAGCCTGGAGGGAGGACAACGGGAAACCTCGGCCTGGTTGCACTGTGTACAAGCCGCAATAAACTCCTTGACATCCGCTGATAAGGGGGGCCAACAAAACTGAGACTGAATAGTCTTGGTGGTCTTAGTCACTCCCAGATGACAGAACAGACGGGAACAGTGACAGAAGTTGAGAACCCTCTCAGTCAGGGCGTCCGGAACATACAGATGGTCCCTAGGGCAGGTCTCAGGGATACGTTCGTTGACGAGGGCATTCCTGATTTTCCTCTCCAGGCCGAGCATGGTGATAGAGCATCTTACTAACTCTGGGAGAATAAACCCCTCAGCACCACTGGAACTCTCCTCGTCCGCCTCATACATCCTGGAAAGGGCGTCAGGCTTGACGTTCTTAGCCCCAGGCCTGTAAGACTGTGAGAAATTGAATCGCCCAAAGAATAAGGCTCACCGGGCCTGTCTGGAATTTAATCTCTTAGCTGCCCTTTGGTACTCGAGGTTCTTGTGGTCTGTCCACACAAAGAAAGGGAGCTTGGACCCCTCCAACCAGTGTCTCCACTCTTCCAAGGCAAGTTTCACAGCCAGAAGTTCCCAGTCCCCCACATCGTAATTTCGTTCTGCATGGGATAGTTTCTTGGAAAAATAGGCACATGGATGAATCTGACCATCACTAGCCTCCCGACTCAAGATGGCTCCCACTCCATTGCTTGACGCATAAACCTCCACAATAATTGTCTTTCAGGATCAGGAGATATTAATACTGGCGCTGATGTGAAGAGGGTCTTGGGTCTCTTAAAAGCCTTGTCCGCTTGATCATTCAAAAAAAAACTTCACATAACACGAGGTTAGTGTGTGAAAGGGAGCAGCAACCTGACGATAATTCCGAAAGAACCTTCTGTAAAAGTTTGCAAACTCTTAAGGCCCATTTACACTACACCTAAAAACTGAGCCATGCTGAGACCAGTCCGAGCTTGGATCAGTTACCCAAGACAAGCCGACCCGTTTACACACCAAGCTTATCCCGGTTCCTTGGTTGCTCCTCGCCTCCTAGTGGTGATCTGCGGTACTACCGCTCTCTGAGATTGAAGGCGGATCCAGCAAAACAAAACAGCGGCGCCCGTAACATTTAGGAAGTTATGCTTGATATTGTGATATTTCGGTGTTTGCGGAGAGTCAGGGGAAGAAGGCAACCATTGGTGAATTTACTTGAGAAAGTTGGCTTTTTGGGAAGTGGATGAGACAAACGAACGTCTAATAAGGATTTACAGATGCCGGAAACAATGACAGACGCTGAGGTTCATTGCGCTGCTAAGCAGAATCATCACTGGAAACCGTGTGGCACGGTAAGGAAGCTAGTATTATTATGAATGTCTGAAATTAGTCTGAATAGAGTGTGAATCGGGACGTGCAGCCAGACTGCCGGAAAACCCATGGACAGTCAGCTGACTGTAAGGGCATGACACGGTCTGCTTATGCGCTCTTTATCAGATAACCGGGCCAGAAAAAAAAAAAATAGGCCGAGACCTGCTCAGGAACTGGTCTGCAGTTAGCACGGTCCGGTTATGTTTAGCGCGGTCCGGTTCAGTCTGCTGACCATTTACACACAAGAGTTATCTCGGTTACCGAGCTCAGACTGGTCTCGGCTCGGTTAAAATAGTGTAGTGTAAACGGGCCTTAAGAATCTCTGAAGCTGTTTCTTATCGGTAGGGGTTGACCACTCAGTAACTGCCTGAACCTTGGCCGGATCCATAGAAATCTGGTCTGGGGAAACAACAAACCCAAGGAAGGACACGGTGGTGACATGAAACTCGCACTTTTCTCCCTTGACAAACAACTGGTTCTGGAGCAGTCGGAGGAGAACTGAACGGACATGTTGTTTATGGGTGGTTAAATCCTTCAAGTATATAATAATATCATCCAAATAAACAAAAACCAACTGACCAACCATGTCCCTAAGAACCTCATTTACTATGTTCTGGAAGACTGCAGGGGCGTTGGTTAACCCAAACAGCATAACTAAGTACTCGTAGTGGCCGGCAGGGGTGTTGAATGCCGTTTTCCATTCATCCCCCTACTTTAGGCGGACCAAGTGGTACACGTTCCGCAGATCTAACTTGGTAAACACTTTAGCCCCCTGGATTTGATCAAAGGCTGTATTGATGAGAGGAATCGGATAACGATTCTTGACTGAAATCCCATTAATTCCCCTATAATCAATACAGGGTTTGAGGGAACCGTCCTTCTTACCTACAAAGAAAAAACCCGCACCTGCGGGTGATGATGAAGGGTGAATAATGCGTGCCTTAAGTGAGTTGTCTATGTACTTCTGCATTGCCTGTGACTCTGGTAAGGATAACGAATAAAGTTGACGCCTGGGAGGAGTAGTCCCTGGTAATAAGTCAATACAGTCAAAAGGATGATGAGGAGGTAGGGATGTGGCCTTGGACTTGTTAAACTCCTCCTTAAGATAATGATAATAAGACGGAACCCTAGACAGATCAGGATACACCTCCTCAACATCATTTTCAGGGACCTGGAGAGACTGAGCGGAGAACAAACAAGACCCAGAACAGGAGGATGCCCACCCTAGCACCTCCACCCTCTGCCAATCAATCAGGGGATTATGTTTCCTAGGTCATGTAACCCTTGGGGGGAATCGATAATCAGAAAAGTGACCTTTTCTCTGTGATTACCTCCAATAAGAAGTTTGACGGTCTCAGTAATGAGATGAAAACGATTCAGTTGATGTCCATCCAGTGCTAGCACATTATGAGGTGACGGTCCTGGGTGAAGCTTAATATTCAACTTCCTGGCGAGTCCCTCGTCCATAAATTCAGTGTCAGCTATGGAGTCGACAAAAACAGAGAGGTTATGAGACTTGGCAGAAGTTGTTAGAATCACTGGAAGCATTAGTTTTTGGGAGACGGATAATCTTGTATGGCTCAGTAGATACCTCCCCCTCTCTACTGAGCCTGGTCTTTTACCCGACAGTCTCTTACTCTGTGACCCTGTCTACCGCAGTACAGACAAAGATTGAGCTGATGCCTGCGTTGATGCTCCTCCTTTGAAATGCTGGTTCTTCCCAGCTGCATAGGTTCAGGTTCAGACCTGCTGGCAGGAGGAGTATTAGCCATGGGCACAGAGGAGAATGATCTGGATACAGGTGGAACCTCAGCACGTCACTCTTTTCACCATTCCATTAAACGAAGATTGATCCTAGTCGCCAGACCCTCTAGCTGCTTTAAGGACTGAGGATAATCACGAGTTGAGAGCTTGTCCTTGATCCTCCCATTAAGCCCAGTCATAAACGCATCCATCATTGCATCTTCATTCCACCAACTCTCCGCAGCTAAAAGATGAAAATAATAATATATTGCACTACGGACTTATCCCCTTGCTTCAAGGCTAAGAGCCCCCTGGAAGACTCTATACAAGGCAATAATGGGCTGAAAACATGGGTAAATTCTTGGGAGAACGCAGGATAAGAATAGCAAATGCAGGAATTATTCTTCCATTCTGAAGCTACCCACAACATTGCCTTGCCGGCTAATAGGAAAATTACATAAGCTATCCTGGAACGATCAGTGGGAAAAGCAGTTGGTTGCAGCTCAAAATGTATCTCACACTGAGTGAGGAAGGCTCTGCAATGTTCGGGATTTCCGCTAAACAGTTCGGGTGGGGAGAGTTGTGGCTCGGATAATGTGGACATCACCAGACATGACGTGGGAGCGGGGGCTGACAATTGCGGAAGTGGCGGCGCGGGTGAAGACTGGCTACGTAAGTGGTCTAAAATTTCACTAATGCAAGCTTCTAACTGTGAGATGGATTTATCTACGCCTTCACGCCACTCTCTGTCTGGTGATGGATCCATACTACTTTTGCCAGATTATTCTGTAACGATCGGAGACCGAGGACCCAGAATTCAACCAGACAGAAGGCGCTTTTGCTCTGTTTATTTGAACGGAAAAGACAGCTGCACGCTGTGGGACTCTCTTCATCATCCTTGGCCGGGAGGTCTGGAGAGAGGGACAGCAGGTAAGTTATCTTGCCGACAGTTCGGGGCCAATGTGTTAGCGGGAGAAAAACCACTGACCTCTTTGTATGCGGGAGGCGGGAGGAAACAAAAGAGGACGGGCGACCGTTGGTAAACAGGCCCACCGATGATAGCCTTTCAGGTCGGGGAAAATCCCTGGCCAGACTTGGCAACCACTGGTTGCTCAGGGAGCGAGCTGATGTTCAGATCCGTTAAGGACCGCAGGCAGAGGGTTCCGAGGGGATTTCCAGGTTTCGTGTCCCGAGGTACAGTCCAGGGTCAGAGCCAGATCAGAGGTCCGGAGAAGATCCAATGGGAAATCCAAGGCGAGGCCGAGGTCCAGTTCCAGGTCGATACACAGGTAGGCTAGACAAACAAGCAGGGATCAGGCAGGCTCAGAAACCAGGAAACAGATTGGGTTAGGAAACAGGCAGTCAGGATTACAGGAAAGTACGCTGAACTAATCTAACCAAGTGGCTTGAAATAATCTGGCACTCGTTTCTGGTTTGGAGAGTGATTATATAGCGACAGGAGCAGGTGGATAAGATGAGTGGTGATTAGAATAAGGCGGAGCTATCCAGGTGTGTTGGGTGATGAATCAAACCAGCGCTAGTGCTAAGATCATCACATAATTAGTCCAGAACAAAGCAAAAAACCTAAATTGTGACAAATCTGGAGCATTTTCAATACGTTCCTGGCATTAAAGTCATCTTATTATTTGACTACAACTTTTGATAAGTATTATGAACAGAAAGCATGAAACCAGATTTCGAAACAGACAAATGTTAAGATTTAAGAGGATTTATTGTAGATGGGGGACGGGATAGCAGACACACAGAATGGGCAGGACAAGACAGCTCGTAGTCGATAAACAGTCCTAAGTCAATACTGGGAATCAGAAGTGCAGGAAAATCTAGAACAGAATCCGAGCACAGAGTCAGGAAACAGAATCAGGTATGGTACACAACAGGCTAAAAGGCTGGATGAGGACAGGCAGGTTCGATGGTCATATTTACAGTCCAGAACGGCACACTAGCAGGCAGGGATCAGGCAACCTCAGATAATCCAAAAACAGAACCAGGTCAGGCAAAACAGGCAGGCAGTCAGATCAGGCAGGAAAAACAGGTTCAGGGGTCAGGCTGGCTCAGAATCCAGATGCAATCGGGTAATATCGACAGGTAAATCAGAAAGAAAACGCTGGACAAAACTCACCAATTGGCTAGTAAATGATCTGGCACTTATGTCTGGTCTGAAGGCTGATTATATACTGGCATGTGCAGGTGGATCAGGTGAGAGGTAATGAGAGACAGGGTGGAGCTAAGCAGATGTGTGCAATAGGTGATCAGACCAGGTATCAGTGCCGAGATCCAGACAGACATAAACCCACAACTGAGACAGAACATAAACTATAACAGAAATCAAACAAGAAAGAACTGAAAACAGAAACTTAAACTAATGCAGAAACTTAAACTATGACAATAAGTGGACTAATCTAACGTGGAATTCATTTTTGCACATTAATTATGGATCCTTTAAAACAAAGTTTGTGATTTTTAAAATCTTTATAGAAAAAAAAAAGTTACTCTTATTTTTCCTGGAAATATTGTTAAAATCTTGTGAAACTAATAGCATGAACAGGTACAATTACCTGGGAACAATTATTGATGCACAGCTTTCTTTTAAAGCTCATTTTAAACATTTGCTCTCCAAATTAAGGGGGATGCTTAGTTTCTATAACTGATCAGAGCTCGGAAGCTTCTGATAACAGGCACTTTTCTGACTGTACTGGGTTATGATGATTTTTGCATGCTTTTGTGTGTTTTAACCAGTTTCCCACAGTCCATGACTCCGGTGTACCACTGTGCTGTGAGATTTATCACTGCTGTAGCCACCCCAACCACCAGTGTGAACTGTATCCTGAATTTTTTCTCTTGCATTATGTCAATAGCAGTTGATTGAATGTTTTTCTTTTTTTGTGTTGATAGCCTTTTATGTCGCTCACTGCATATAGTCACGTATATTTTTCTATTAAATTTTCTCAATAAAAAAGATTAAAAAATCACTGTGACCTAATGCTGGCATACCTTCCTTAAATTTAAGGCAAAAGACACACTGGCTGACTGGTTTACAATGCTCATTGGCTTGGTTCGTACTCATTTAGGCAAGAATTTTTAGAGAACTCGAAGAAGTTATGCCTTATAATCAAATGAAAATTTGTATTTCTCTGCACCTCATGTTCAAAACTAAAACTTTTGGTTTTTCTGCCCCCTCTGCTTGCAACACCCTCTAATCTGAACTAAAACTGTCCATATTGATTTCACTGAAAGACTTTTGCTCTATCTTAAGAAACCAACAATGGAAATGTTTTGAACTTTATGTTATTGCTGTAACAATTACTCCTGCATTTTGTTTGTCAAATTGTTTGGACTTTATAGATTTTAATGGTTGTTTTATTATCAGTGTATGTCTTGTACACAATGACCTGTGCTGCTGCTTTTCTTGGCCAGGTCACCCTTGTGAAAGAAGTCTAGATCTCAATGGGTCTTATCTTGGTTAATAGAGATTTAATAATATATTTCCAAAATAAATTCAACCCTGTAGTTCTGGTGCTGGATGCCTTGTTAGAGGGATAGTTTGATTTGTTTCAGAATCATATGCATCATATTTATGAGTTAAGAATTCACAACAGATTATTTATACAAATCTATTTTGCAATGTTTTGGTCCCACTGTGGTGTACGAAGATGTTCTGGACATTAGAGGTTGAAAGCAGTCCTGGCACAAACATTCTGTAGGCACTCAAATGTGTTGTTGTTGGAATCTCTGCAGCTCTAGGTATTTACGTACCTCTTACCGACCACTGCTGCACTCTACCCATGTGACAACTGTATGTAAAATGGGCTCAGGCTCACAGGAAATACATATTTCTGTGTGCGGTGTTTGTCTTCACACTCCTTCCCTCTGTATTTATTAACAAAAACACAAAAAAACATTAGATGGTTCGTTTTAGATATAATGTGAACTTAAATTAAGTATATAGTCTCATTTATATGAACATGTCCTATAGAAACTAAAGCAGTACAGAGTTTCACTCAGCAACATTTTGCCCTAAAAAAGATATAGTTCAGAATAATCATCACAAACATGCTAGGCCTTGAAACAAATAATGTTTTTGTCAATTACTACGAGTACAGTGGCTACAAGTGCAGATAGTAGTGCTTCATTTGGTCTACATCCAGTCACACATCACACCTTTATACACTACCCACACGCCCACGACTTCCCTTACAGGTGTTTGGCTTGTTAACAAGCATCAACTCATTATTCTTTAGGGGGGTCAGTTAACCACTGTAATCATACCAATCCTGATCAGTTGATGATTATCACAATGTTATAAATATATACAACATAAAATATATGTTACTAGATGTAAATTAATATTACTTGCTTTTCCTTTAAATAAATTACAAATACTAAGGATACCCAGCTAAACCAGGACCTGCGAGTGACAAAAGTGTGAGGACAGTGTTTTCAAGTTACTCTGAGAAACATGGATTTCCCATCAAAGGAATTTAAGGAAGGTATAGAGCAGGCTTCTGTCCATTCATAAACTATTGTATGTTGCACTCTGGGATTTAGCCTTACCTTATCGCTCTGAACTAAGTAGGCTAGAAGAAATCAATATCTGTTGACAGCTAATCAATCTTAAACTGAATGCTGAAACTCCAGTCTGCCTAAAAGGACAGATCATCCCCACATACTTGCCATTTTAAAAGGAAGTTGAAGGAGCTTGGGAGGAAAAAGACTAGTGTAAATTGGATGAAATAGGAATAAATAGCCTGAAAGCGTTACTAAACAACTTTTAGTCCATCTGCTCCTGCCAGGAAATTGTGTTTAAGTCCACTTTTACTGAAAGCATTAGCATACTGCTGAGGATATGTTGAATTTAAATGTCTGTGCTACAAATGAATAGCCAACTTTTCTAGGTCTTAATAGAAGGGACTGTAGTTCTTGTCAATGCTTGAAAAAAACAGATGGTGCATTTATGTGTGCATAAAAGGTTTGATTTATGAGTCAATCTCAACCATGTTGCGAAGAAATAAAATAGCCTACTCTATTAAACTGAAGTATTTGTTTTTCTTGGTCTCGAGCTTTAAAACAACCATCCTCATCTTTACATGAGAATCTGTGTGCATTGTATTTATATCATTACAAATATATATGGTATAAACAATTGTGAAAAGTTTAATAAAACTCATGAAAAAATTGACTGAACAGAAAATTTAAGAGATCCATAATATCTGTCCTGTAATGTGATTGCTTTGATAAAAACAAGCTTTTTAGGCAAATTAGAATGCCAAGTATACAAGAACAGTAAAGAGCATAGCTTTTTTTGTCTTTTTTTCTGTCTGATTGGTAGTAGTATGCATATCACTTTAAAAAAATCTGAATATGTAATTCAAGAACTCACAAAAACAAAGGAATAGGCAATAAGCTGTACTAACCACATTAGAATTTTTAGATATTGTACTTTGACTTTCAATTAGCTTAAATTTGCATTTGTCTTTTTACTACTACAAGAGAAGACTGAAACGTTTTGAATAAATGGCCCCATTTGTTACATAGACATACTGTGCAAAACATCTAACGAAGGCTCCACAATAAATTGTAAAATATGTCATCATTGCAATATCGGTGTTCAATATACACATATGGCAAAGAACAGTTTGGAGTACAATAATTGTTGGTTAAAGGTAGAGTGGACGATTTTCCGGAAATATAAATAGGAAAAGCCCAAGTCCCTTTTTGAATAACTGAGCGCAAGACCATCTTACTTGATCTTCTGCTCCTCGGGGGTATTGTGTGAAAAAAATCTCCCAAATACAATCTGGTCTTATTTGCTTCTTCTGAAGCCTTCCTCTTTTTATCATAAACTCTCAGCCATTTTTAAAGTACACAGTGAGAGCAGCGGTGTCTACAACAAGCGGCTAACACCGAAGCTAACTGGATACATAAACACTAGAAGTGCACATGCGCAGCCAGCAAGTAAAAACTAACAAGGAACGTACACGCACATTGGCATTACTTGAGCATGTCACAATGATTGACATTTGGAACAACTAATAAATAAAATGATCCCTCCGGAACTCAAAGCCATAAAAGATTGTCCACTGTAGATTTAATGTATCCCAAGTATTATGACCTTGCATTTTTAACATGCTAAAGAGACATTTCACCTCATGGCGGCAGGTTGTCACAATGGACACAAATGATATTGCCCGAAATACTAAAGGTCACAGTGTGGAGGAAGCAAAGAAAGAGATGAAATTGATATAATGCAACTGATATCATCATCGCATTATTTCCCATTATTATTGCAGTCACATGATGTTTTAAGATCTTGCAGCCCTACGTCTGACCCCTTATAAAAATTTGCATTGACACTGCAATGCTAAAAATAAATGCTTGTGGCTATACTGTTTTCTTTCAAAGTGAAAGTAATCCTCTACCAGTGTTGTTGTGTCTTCTGTCCATTAAACCCACAGTTGGTGCCCTGGCTCTGACTGATAGCGAGCCACTTCATTCCACTGCCACAAAGATGAAATGCAGCAGTCAGTGACCAAATGCCATCTTTGAGGCTTCCTTAAGGATTTGTCACACTGTTTCTCATCTTGTTGGCATGTCTGAAAATCAGTGCTCACAACACAATCACATCAAATGGGCCACTTAAGGTTCCTCCTATTTAAACAAGTGTTACAAAAGCACACCAATCAGATACCATTTCACAGCACACAAAATCAAAACCTGCAAATTGCAATTGCAATTGCAAACAATTTTGAAAAAAACACAGAAAAACTAATGTAACACAAATGAATAATGGAATAACACATAAAAAATCTAGTCAACACAACCAGCTATACCTCATTAGAAAAATTACCACTTTGAAGACAGTAAAAATATTCCAATCACCACAAGGCCACTTTTTGAAACAAGCTTAAATGATCAACTAATCCCCTATGGTGAGTTGAAATATGCACACATTGACCACAAACCAAAATATGATTGGCTAATCAAGATATAATTTAGAATGTACACTCTTTAACCCCCATATTTCCCACCCTCCATGTTTGCTCCATCCCATCCGTGTCCAACCAACGAAGCAACTATGTTATGTTAACTATGTTAATTATTGAGAATGGGTGCATATTCTCAATGACTGCTCCAAATGTGACGATTAGCAGAAATTTATACTAGGAATAAAGTAGGTCATAATGTGTCCTTTGAAAACAATCATCAGTACAGACAGAGAGTCTGCAATGTATAATATGATTGGTGCTGCGACATTTAAGTAGCTGGAACAACGGAGCATATGTGTAATATGTGCTTATGCCATAGAATTTGTTGACATGTAAAAAACATTTTTTGATTTGTCTAATAATGACTTTATACTTACTTATAGTTTCAAATCTATGTCCTACATTAACAAAACACAAGGCAGATGTGCAATAGTGTGATAGGCGTATTAGTCAAAAACTTACCCTCATTATATGACAAGCTGAAGTATGATATTGGTTTGAATTAGGTTAATGTGACTACTGTATATATATATATATATATATATATATATATATATATATATATATTAATATTAATTGGTCAAGATGTCGACCTGTTTGTCTCGTAATGTGACATGAGATAATATTAATTGTGAATTGGTGCAACACAAACAAACTGAATCAAATTTATTACTAGATATTTGTTTTTAAAGAACCATCTGTGACTCCCTGCCCCTTTTGCAAATAAAAACATATTCCATAGATTCTGGCAATGAACAGAATTAAAATGAGGTGAGAAAACTTGCTGCAATAGTGCACTGATATGTTGGTACATGAGCATGTTGACCTTTTTGTGCAATCAGTCAATCTCGAAATATATGAAAATGTAAACCACAAATAATCCATAGTTGATACATAGAAGGGATGACACAGGATCACAAACTACTGGAGGATTAACCACAAGCAACAGCAGACTAGCAGAGTCTAGTTTTAGTGTTAAAAATACATTAAACACATTACATATTGCATGTGCAGTTGGTACTCAGTCAAGTGGCTCCCTGAAGGAAAGTGTAGTTTAAAAATCTGTGACCTTGAGAAAGCAGTCCAAAGAAACCTTATTCCATGCTTCTCGCTTTTGTTTTGACATGTGCAGCCCAACCAGACATGTTGGGTCAGGGTGTGTGTGTGTGTGTGTGTGTGTGTGTGTGTGTGTGTGTGTGTGTGTGTGTGTGTGTGTGTGTGTGTGTGTGTGTGTGTGTCAGAGGTGGGGGGATCATAGGTTGTCCAGGGAAGAGAGATGGATAGATTGAAATAAGGAGAAAAAACAGGTGGATAGTGAGTTGCATGTATCATCAAGTGAAGGCCTTGTGCTTGTGGTACATTTTCAGTTCTGTCTGTGGCCTTGTTTTTTGGGTGGATTTGGGCTGCATCTCTGTGCCTCAACAAGTAACTCTGTCTCCTGGATATCAATTCAGGAATAGTGATAGTGGCATGATTGGACAGCCAGGGGTTTTAGAGACTGGGGGAAATAAGGACCTCTGACACTTCTGCCCTCAGGTATTTGTCAATGACTATACATGTGTGTTGATGAGTGCCAGAGAGAAACTCCATTAATGTCCCTCTAGCTTTCTTTGTGTTGCTTGTGCGGGTAAATGTACTACCAGCAATCTGTAACAGTTACTCCCGCCAGAGGAATTCATTAGCCTTTTTTTTTGTCAGATATTGTGCTCACGTTCTTGACCTTGGGAGGGAAAATGTCTGAGGTACCAGGTCTGATGCAGGTAAGAAAAAAGTAAGGAGGGAAGGAAATAAGGATGGAATGGTGGAAGAAAGAACACAAGAAGATTTATAGAGATAGGGGAGAAATAAGGTTGAGCTGACAGATCACTTGGAGCAGGGCAGTTGTCCTCTGTGTATGGTTGGCTGGGGGGTAGGTGATGTCAACCCCTGACGGGTAATTTGGTCTGAGCCAGGCTATTTGGGCCAAAAATACACATGTACTTTCCCAGCATCAGTAGATTCACACGCATACTGTTACACACTTTTGCATATCTCTGCACTCGGACTTGACTCACATTGTACTGCTTAGAATTATATTTAGTAGATAATATAGTATGTCATATGCAACAGTGCTGTACATGTAACAGTAGGCATGGTATGTAAAAATGATAAACACAAGAGAATTACATTTTATCTACTGTCATGTATGGTTGTATGGCTAGCAGATATAATATCTATGACTTGTGTGTGTTTTTTATTCAATTAAATTCTATTTCATTGCTAACTTGGCAACAACGTTATATACCTAAATGAATGCAGCTATCCAGTCATAAGTGGTTGTGCTATTTGGTGATGAACTCAATAACTGGACAAGGCTATACTTCCATTAGACATGACCTAATTTAGAACTTTGCCCCATCTACTAGCCATGTCATCTGTATTAAACGTACCAATTATGCCCAGACTCTGCATCTTCTCCTGTTCTTAATTGTTTTATTATTTTTATTGAGAGAGATCTTGTCCCAATAGAGCAACATTAATATGATACACGTTAACTCATTTTAGAAAGCTATTGTCATGTCTAGACAGCGTACAAAAACAAATCTGGATTTATCATGTGTGTCTCAATCTATATTTGATTCAACAGTTAGAGCTTCAATCTTTTAATAGCCCAACACCTTGTTTCCCACTGTGCAGATTGTTGCTATTTTCAGGCTGTTTTTCTTTTTTTCTTTTTTTTTTGCTCATCGTTAATTCAGCTTACGAGGTAATCCAGTTTTGTTCCACTTGATAATTTTGAGACATAAATTATAGAAAAAGTTGTTCCTCTGCTTTAGAAATGTAACACCTTGTTGTGAACATCATAAGACTTAACCTATTTATGTCACAATTTTGGACTTTTTGCTTTGTTTTGGGACAGCTTTTAGACTGATTACCCTAAACAGTCCTGTCATCTCTCAGCCACCGGTCACCTGCATATCAGTTCTGTCACCATCCAGTCAGCTCAGCCCACTCCTCAGTCACCAGTCACCCATCAAACAGCTTAGACCAGCTCCACCTGCTGCCATTAATTACTGCCAACTCTGCTCACCTGTTCCCCTGTCTACATATGCCTTTCTCAGCCAACTACTGATGGTGAGATGAAGCCTCATGAGGCATTGAACCACTTGAGCCAATTGGTTCGAGAAAGGGTTCATTTGTTGGAGCTTCATGTGCACACGGAACCACCTCCTGGCCAGGTGTATAATCACAGCCAGCTGTATCTTAACACATGTGATGCATTGATTTGTTTGTCTATTATGGCTCTTGGGAATGACTTCACAAAAGGTGTAGGACGAAATCATTTGTCTACATAAATTATGTATACACATATGTGTATAATAAAATATTGTTTGAATTTTTTCTGTGTGTGTAATTATTCCCAAAATAGTAGTGTCATGTAATATGGCATGGTGTGTAATAATCAGACCTCTCAACTTTGATCAAAAGTTAAGAGTGATATTACGCTAATTTTAGGGGCGGGGGGGTTATGATCAACAATTTCCCCTCAGCAGCAACACTGAAGCACACAGAGGTTCACGCTGCGTCTTTATGCATGATCCAGCTGCTGATGTCTCCCTCTTTTCAGCTCAATGCACTTTGTGACTGTTACAGTTTATAACATTCTCATCACCTTTCAAAGCGACAGGTTTCTCAGTCAGTCGCCACGCTGACGAGACAAATTTCTATTGCTTTCGTCAGTGCGGCGGTGCGGTGCGGTGGGCGAATTTTACCCCCGTTGGTGCGCTGCGTGCAACAAATAAACAGTGGGGAAAATGCATAACTAAATACTGTAAAGGGCTCCTATAAAGGGAACAGGGGTACTGACAGGTCTGAGATGAAGCCCCTGATGTTACAAGTTCTTTAAAATTACCCTTAAAAGTGCGCACCTGATTTAAAGCGCGAGGCAGCAGCCCACCGAAGCGCCACTGATTCTATGTTGTTAAAAAGAAAAGACTCTAGTAACTCTCCTATTGACTTTAACTGGCACATGTTGCTACCGATGTGAGGACATTAAACGTAGTGATTCACGTTTTGAATGGTGAACGGTGAAGCACCTGCTCCGATGGAAAGGAGGGGGGGGGGGAGCAAGCGCTGAGGCACAGAAATACAGTGCATCATGTAGTTAAAAATGCAGAATTATTAAAAATTAAACTTATAAACAGACCAAGTGGCGTTTTAAACTGCATCTGGATAGCAGAACTGTTTTATGATCCAGCGTGCAGCCAAGACTGGTTCTGAATGAACCGGTCATCTGGCAAAATCATGAGCCACTTCCCGAAGCAGTCACGTGGTACAGCCGGGCAGCGAGGCTTCGGCCATCATCGTTTTCGGCTCCTCCCCTAAATGAAGCAAGCCTCAATACGCGCTTTACGGAAACGCCCCCTCCATTACTCGACACACGCCTCGAAGCCTCAGCACATCACGTAACATCACTACAGCCAACTCATCACTGCCAGAACGTCTCGTCTTGACTCATATGGACTGCTGCTTTGATGCTCCCAGTTCCTGTGTGCTTAGCCTATTGGACTCAGTTTGTGTGCTTATGATCAGCCCTTACTGTGGAGGTTTTCCAGTGTATGCATGCTGCTTATTTGCCCTGTTTCCTGTGAGTTTCTGCTGTTTGCTCTGCCTGCTCTGATGAACTCTCAGACTGCATCTCTGTTCAAGTGCATCACTGTCTGCTACTCTGGTTCAGTATTGGTTCGGCCAGTCAATCCACCTGCCTCTTCTGGTCTCCTGCCCATTACTACCTCCCTGCCTCATTTTCCATTGCAATAAACCTTTTAGAACTAAACTCTGTCTGGCTGATATTGGGTTCTCCAGCTCTATTCATAATATTTTAGCTGTGCTAAGCAAACCTTCCTCTTCTGAATGAGTGCTGTATGTGTTTTTCAGGTCGCACGGCAGACAAAAGGAAGCAACTGCAGGTTCTTTCTCTTTCACTGTGAACAACAGCGGCGGGTATCATAAAATCATGCACTATTTAAAGGTCTAGTGGACGATCTTCCCTTGGCTTCAAGTTCCAGGGGGGGATCATGTTATCTTTTGGTTGTCCTACATGCCAGTTACTGTGATATGCTCACCTAACACCAATGTGCGCTCATTCCTTAGTTTCTTCGTGCTGCACATGAGCACTTCTAGTATTTATGTATCCCGCTAGCCTCTGTTTGAGCCGTTCATTGTAGCTCCACTGCTCTGTGTATACTTTGAAAATGTTTAAGAGTCACAAGAAGCAAATTGTCTAGTTAAAAGTTTATGAGAAGAACAGGAAGGTCTCAGAAGAAAAGACTAGAGTGTATTTAGGAGGTTCTTCCATGCAATCCCCCTGAGGAGCAGATAGGATGGTCTTCCACATGTGCAGTTATCCAAGAAGTGACTTAGGCGTTTTTTATCTGGAGAAATCGGCCACTATAGCTTTAAAATGTATTTCTTCTTCATGAGCAAAATAAAATGTTGACAGTTTAGTATGTGACAATAATTAAATTTCGGAAGTAAAAAAATATCATTGCCATTTTATTAGGACTATTACCATAGTGGTCACCTGATTAAGAACCGATGTTCTCACTTTCTGCCCAAGCTGCCACACCCAATTCCAGTGAGTTCTGGTCAAGAAAGCATGATGATGGCATGTCATCTGACAGTTTAGTTCAGCCACTTTAACAAATCAAAGTCTATCAAAGTACCATCATACTTTTATTTTTAGTGCTGATGGAATTAATATCAAACATTATCTTACTGTAAAACAATCTTAGGAAAGAAAATAGTAAACAAAAAGCTCAAACAATGAATTTGCCCACTCCGACTCACTGTATTTCATATTGTCACCCCTTTCCAGACCTTAAAGGTGCTACTGTCTTTTGGATGTGAAAACATGTCAACAAACTGGTTGGCCCAGTCCATGCTCCTTTGGCCTCAACGGACTTACTAACTGTCTAGTTTATATCTGTCTGTTTGCTACTTGGATAAATTTGGCCTGGCTCAACTCCAGCCTGTCTGTCTGTTGCCCAATTATTTTCCTCGAGCCAAGACCTTTGAACTCTCTATTCTGGGACAGACAAGTAGATCCCATGTGCACTGTAGAAGTGTCACTAAAGGTCACCCCGGTCAGTACCGCTCCAGTGAGGCACAGGCTATGTGCCAGCTTGTGACTGAGTCGTATGTTCAACAGCTTTATCAAAAGAGTAATGGATACACACAAACAAAGCCTAGTAATTAATGAGTTGGATAGTTATCATTTTTCTTGCTCCTTTTAAAATTATGTTATTTTTATTTTTTTATTGGCTTTGTTAACAATAACTGGCAATCAAAACATAATTAAATCGATTATAGATCCCTTAATGTTGCCCTGACACCTATTAAGAAGGAAGGTAGCTACACATAGAACTAATGTGTGTGTTCTTGTACTTGCGGCTCAACAAGAATTTTTTTGTTCAATTTGGTGGTAAAGTGAGTACGTTGATGTAAAGTGAGGACCTTTTTCCTGGTCCTCACTGTTGTTGGACTAGGGGTTAGGTTTTTGACTAAAGTGTCAATTACTGTTTAGGTTACGGTTAGGTATATGGGGGTAAAATTTAGGTTTAGGGTTCGGGTCCAGGTTAGGTAATAGAAAGGCTTGAAAAAGAATGGAAGTAAAAGTACGCCCTCAAAAAGGATGTGTGCGTGCGTACGTGCGTGTATGTGTGCATGTGTGCTCTTTGTTATGCTTCAGCAGCTTGACAAAAGAATGTATATCAACTATTTCAATACTGAATCTACATATTTAAATATCACAAAATAGCATGTGTAATTAGTGATGCCCTTTTTTCCCATTATGCTGATGTATACTAACTTTTTTTGGAAGTAACAGACAAGAAAGAGGGCGTGTGAGAAGGCAGTAAGGCATGCCACAAGGGTCTGCAAAGAGGGTGCCGTTTCGACCAGCACACCATATGGCACACCAAGCTTTTCAGTTCTTGTTTTCTTGCTTGTTTGTTTGGTATTATCTCAATTAAAAATGGGTACAGGTTTTCAAAACTAAGAAAAGTGTCATGATTTGTAATATCATCTGGCAGTCCATCTGATTTTTTTGTTTTTGACTCTTGTTACCTACCTGTAATGGGTTTCTGCTACTCTAAGGTGGAGATAATGAAAGCTGTTAATTCCAGTGGCGTCATTTAGTGGGCCTGAAACGTGTGTATGTCACTTTGTATGCAGAAGTTGGGATCTATAGAAAAACGGCTTGACGGAAACTGTGCGGCAACTCTGACCCATGTTACGCTTATTGTGGAGACAGGGGAAATTGGCAGCTCAGATGGTAAAGGGGTGAATTGCAACCAAACAGCATGAAGATTCCTCTCAGAAGTTAAATTTCACTCCATGTCAGACTTTAATCATACATCAACTTTATCATAAGCATTCAAAACTACAGTGTTATTCATGCTTCCGCTGGTGACGCATAACTATAGAAGTTTCAAATAAATGAAAAAATGCCCAAAAGCCATCTTAAGTCTTATATAAAAGTCGGCACATTTTATTGGGGTTTTCGATCATCACATTTCTCTCCCTGATGGTCACCAGTGATGTAGATTAACAGATAAATTGTGACAAAGTGTGAGGCAATTCCTTTAATTGCTGTAAACAGTCAAATACACTTTTGTATAATGCTGCGCTGTTAATGCTTTGGGGAAATGGGCGAATTAGGCAGGAACGCAGTTTCAGGGATCAAAGATTTCCTGGCCATTGATGATGACTGGCTAATATGCAACTTTAGATTGCATTCTGTTATAACCTGCAGTGGCTACAACCCATGTGCTGGGACCTAACCAGCTCTCCAGACCCCAGAGCGCAGAAAATGTGCACTTTAACACTGCTTGCACACCATGCAGCTGTCAGTGGTTTTCTTTATGTGTTTATTTGTGTGTGTCTGTGTGCCTTTTTTTGGGGGGGGGGGTTGAAGGTTTGAAACTCTGAATATTGGATATATTGAATATTCAAAATATTGAATGTCAAACTCAATAAATATATAACTTATAAAGCAAAAATGTCTGGCCCCGATTAAATGTATTTGTTATTATGGTAAGGAAACATATTTTTGAATGCAAATCATTTCACTGATCTGTTGGTTGCTTTTTTTTTTAACTAGTCAGTGCCAAGAGACAGCTTAGTGTACTGGATTGTGTAATTAACTTTTTTTTTCTTATGCAAATCATATGTTATATTATAATAGGTCCTTTAACTCTGCTTATTTTGCACTTAGAGTTTAATGTTCTTTAATCATGTCATGCTTGCTTTTGAGATCATTCTGCAGAACAGTACATTGGTCCACTATCTTCAAGAACTGATTGGTGTTAGAATTAGATAGAAATGAAGCATATTTTATTCTTCTATATTGAACCATAAATATTTTCCCATACATATTTTAGATACTGTTTTTGTTTCGAATTTTGTAGTCAGTGAGGTTTGTTCTCATATGTACTGTAGAAGAGAGGAGTGAAACTGGCTTTTTTTATTTCACATGGGTTGTGATCAATACTTTTTTTGGCAAATATCTGATAGCGTGTAAGTTCGGCAGGAAGCTAAAGGATGTCAGAAGGTAATCTGTTCTGGAAAAAGTGTTGTATCTGGTGGTGACGAAAAGGTCTCACTTCCAACCGGAGGATCACGGCCCTATCTTGCCTCAGTAAAAAGCTGAATCTCTTATTAATCTATGGACTGCATTTGATGTTTATTCTTAAAAGCATGATAATAATAAGAATTTCATAAAAGCCTTCATGTCTGCACCAAAATGGAGTGACACACATTTGGACATAGAAAACCATATTTTGATTTCTTTTTATGGTCAAAAAACAAACCCTGTTTCTTTGTAGGAGCTTATCAGTTTATATGCTCTAAATCAGAGTGTTTAATTTGTATTTAGGCCATGAAGTTGAAGAAACATCTGGTGTTAAGGGGGGTTAAATGGCGTCTAATTTTTCAAAGCTGTACTGTACTTTAATGCAGTAGTATAATCTCAAACAGAAATTTTGAAAAACAACAACTTTTAATTTGTGTAAACTGTTTTAATAGAAGAAAATCCTATATTGAGAAAATTACATTTATTTGTACAGTTATGTGGTATTTAGCATTTCAATGGTCTTCTTATTAGGCCAGATGGAGAAGGATCTTCTTCAAAGCCCTGGAAGTGAATAGTACCTTCATTCCCAAAGTTGTGGAAGAATGTGTACTCCACAGCCTCGGTAGTGGTAACAAACTGGATCCAGCTGAAGAAGATCCATTGTGTCCACTTGATCCCCGACCTCCTTAGCAGAACAATGAAGAAGGGGGTCGCATTCTCAGAAATAAATTGACAGCACAGATGTCTGCCTCTTAAGCTCATGATTTTGACTGATGGTTGCTCCTCTGCTACAATATTTATTATTTTAGTTTTAATAGCATGCATCTTTATTTACAAATGTTATTTAATAAAGCATTCATGGATTCATTCATTTACCTTTTTAAATAGCATTCAAGGTACATACTGTAGTGTTCTCCATAGTGAACGAGATCTGATGGTAAAGTAATTGTGTAATAGACCAACAATATGGTGTCACACAATAGCATAGATTCTTAGCAAATATTATGCTTCAGCTACATTTCTGAAGATGTGGAGAAAATTTTGGACATAAGCAAAAAAATATGTAAAGCTGTGTAGGCATTAGTTAATTTATTATTTATTATCATGCTTTCTATATTCCATGTGTTTTACTCATTCATATTTTTGTTGTACCTATCATTTTTATTTGGATTTAACCACAGCCTATTACAGGTTTCTTATTTTAACTCTGCACCTAATGACACTCAATGATTTATTGTAAAACTTAATAATATTGAATTATTAGTGCAATCTATGTTCCTAATGTGAAAAGCGAGAACTCATTTTACCCATAGCAAGATTCTTGCTAGTAAAATGTTGTTTTGGGGCTTATCTTACTACATGGAATGGGAGTAGTTGTCTGTTTACACGTAAAAAAATATGTGTCACCAGTGCAAGCATGAATAACACAGGGGTTTTGAATGCTTATGATGAAGTCAATCTATGATAAAAATCCGAAATGGAGTGAAATTGAATGTCTGTGAGGAATCATCATGCACTTTGCCTGCAGTTCGTCACTTCTGTGTCGCCAAGTTCAGCTCTCTCCAAAAATGGGTGTATGCATGGGTCAGAGTTGCCGTGAGAATTGCACCTTTTGTTTTTTCTTCTATAGATCCCAACTTTTTCATGGAAAGTAACATATGGAAGTTTCAGGCCCTATTGTGTGCGTCCCAAGCTTTATAAATGAGCCCCTGGAAAGGAAAAGTCCAATAACAGGCTTGTATCAGAGTACAAGTAGAGAGAGTTATTAGAAAAACAAGGAATCTACATACTACATGCCAAAGATAGAAAACAATGGTGCACAGATAAATCATAACAGTTTAAATTGAAATAGCAATTTAAGCCTGAGAATTTTTATCAGTTGTTGAATAAATCTGTTCTTCATTTTGTTGCATTTAATGGGAAATTAATTTATTTACTAAACTGTTTGTTGGGCAAGTAATTCATTTATTGAATTGTTTGTTTCTGAATTTATCCTTAGCTACGGGAGGATTGATCCTCCAAAGGGGAACACCACAAAAAAAAACCATCAAGATCCCAGACACACACACAGCCACAGATAAATATCTTATTTGTAACCCCTAAACAAACCTTCTCAACACATTCATAGTTTTCTGAATATTAACTGAGGATCTTTCTTCACAAGATCTATATCATGATATTATTAATACCTACAATCATTTTTGTTTGTGGTTTTGTTTTATACACAGATGCCAGTGATTAATCTATGAGTGTGTGTACTTCCATACATATGTGCATAGAAACAGTATTAGTAATAGGCTGAAGTAAAAAAGACAACAAAATTGTTATTTATGACAGCATCAGCTTCAGCTCCTGTTTTAAGCATTTCTTGATGCATAAACAGAGGCTCCCTGACAGTTTTGGGTTTGCTGTTATGATATTTCAACACTTCAGAAATACTTTGAGTGATATGAAGTGCTTATAGTTCTGAACATACTTTAGTTTACTGCTGTTGCGGTACGGGGGACTGATATGCTAAACAAAATGTTTAAGTGGGTGTCAAATGTCAGAACTGAATGAATGCTAAATGCCAACATATGTCATCAATTGAGGGGTGGAAAATGCAAACACATGACTAAAACAAGCAGAAAAGAAAAGTGACAAACCAGCAGGTAAAAACCCCAAATAAACAAGAAAAACAGATACAAGAATGACAAGCATAAAGCAAAAAGGACATCAAATGCAGCTGCAACACAATGGACCGATAAAGTACTGGTAGGAGTGGTTATCCAAGGGAATGCAGGCAATTAATCGAGAGAGGTAAATTGTAAGCAAGACAACAAAATAAGGCTCCATCCGAATACGTCTATTGGGTAAGGACTCTTTAGCCAAAGTGGAAGTGTGCCAGTGTTCGCCATAATAAGTGATGTCTGAATAGTGCAGTTGGGAAGGCAGGAGGTAGGAAAAGGAGCCTGTATGCTTCCTCTCAGGGCTAAGATTTTGCATAGGAATCTCTTGATATCCCTTACCGGTGCTAAGGAGTTATAAGGAAGCCCACAATCCTTTGCGTGACATAAGCACTTCCCACCTCACCGTAATCAACGAAAATTGCCGGAGAGAAGAGAGCGACACTTTGTAGTTAATTTTTGGAAGGCTGTAGGCCAAGATTTGACTACAATCATCCATGTGCATTTACATGAGAGCATTTACATTGCTGTCATTGTCTAGGGGCAATGACAGCAATCAAATAATTGAAACTTAGATAAGAGTCTGATAGGAAAAAAGGATGACCACATAGGAATACACATAAAAATTAAAAGGATCTCAAACAAAAAAGAAGTACAACAAAATTTTCAAAACCGCAATAAATACCAATATCAAAGAAATTAACTAATGCACTTCTCAGACTAGATTTGGCATCAGGCTTATAAATGTTACAACTTTATGATAAATTCCACATGATTTAAAGCAAAGTTAGATATAGCCTATCTTAACATATTTCTGTAATTCATGACATTTCCTTAGCCAATCATAGAGCATGGTGGTTAGGCCCATTTGTGTTTGACTGTCAGATGTAGAGTGAACCATTGCAATAGTAGGATATGCAACTGATTGCATAACTTCAAAGTGTAAATATTGCACCCTTAAGGTCCAAATTATACAGCTAATCTGCAAGAGAAAAGGTTGAATTTGGGTGTAATTACTTTTTAACAAATTTTATAAATGGCTCCTAATCCATAAAAGCAAGCTTGTTTTCTTAGCAAAACATTGCACCTTAATAGAAAAAGTTGTCTTTCTTTTCTTTCAGTTGCCATAAAGTTAAAGGTAAATTTAAAACATAGCCACCATGGTGTATTTGTAGTTTTATTGTTTTTAGATTTTATGTATCACAATTAGTCTGTCAAGCAACTTTTTGGGATCTGTTATATGTGGTAAATTTACATATTTTCTGAACCATTATTACATTACCTCATTATTCAGCCCACCTATGACTCTGTCTGCATATATTTTTTTCTTTTTCTCTATCACCCTCCATGCACTCCTCCACACACATGCTCTGCTCTCCAATTCCCCTGGTGGCAGCCAAGGCTCTGCCTAAAAAGCTTCAAGGGTAGACACAGAGAGAAGGAAGCAAAGAGGGAAAGTAGTGATATACAAAACAATAAAAAAAAAACACTGGCACCAGAGTACATTGTTTTCACTTTATGCCATAGTTCCTATTTTCAATTTCCCTATTCCCCTCATCCCCCTCCCCACCATTCCTTCCGTCTGCCTTGCTTTTTAGTGTGCAGCGCTCGAGGCAGATCAGAATTCAACTCACTGATGTGTGACTAATGTTAGGACACACAATACGCAGCCACAAACCCTTTGATCATAATTCCATTTAACAGGGAAAATATACGCAGCAAATAAAGAATGGGAAAGAAAGTGAAACGAGGGTACGGAAATTATGTGGCTTGTTATTGTTTCATGCCCCATCAAGCTTTAGATGGTCAACTAAATGTCAAGAAAATAAAATGAGGAATACTTACAAAACTGAAAATTAGTTATTGAAAATGTGCCCATTGAAAGTTCTAATCTTACTGTGAAAATTCTTATTTTAAAAAAAGATTTTGGATGATTAAATAACACCGTCATGTTTTTTCAGCTGTGGGTGCATAACAAACAAATGAGATACCATGGCAAATCTCATTTAATGCCTTCACTGGTTGTGATGTGGAAGTTTACTATTTCCTCTTACATATTTTCTATTATAAAGACTGGAATAAAATTCTTAAAAGTCTGGAAATATGATCTTAATAATTTGAAGATTTTAAGCAGATACAATTGATTCACAGATCTCTACTTTATGCATTTTACTTCTGCTAAAATACTAGAAAATTCTATTACTAAATGCTAAATGGTTGTGAGTAGTGTAATAATATTCAGATCTTATTCCATTTGAGACATTTCCTCTAAAACCAGGACTCCAAGAGCACATTTGGGTGCTGGCCATTTCGCCCCATCACCATTTTCCTTCTTTGTAGTTTTGGTCTTAAATTTTTTTCCCGACCTTGTATAAATTCACACTCATTTGGGGTGCTTCCTGAGCAAGTCGGCAGTCTTTGCAGCAAATAATCTAAAATATTTTCTTGATTCTACCAGTAAAAAGTAGGGTAATGTGGTTATATCACTCAAATAATATCTACCAGCAGTAGATCACGTAGAGTTATTTGGTTTGCTAAGGGGTCATGGTATGTCATATTTCATTTTACAGGTTCAAATTGGGATCAGTTTCAAAAGACATAGAAATAATTATAATTAAATCCAGAATTGCACTGCTCAAGGTAGCTGATTGTCAGAATAGCTCTGTTACTTTGATTCTGACATATTCTTTTTAAGAACCATTAATTCTTCCTTTTGCAGGAGAAAATTGTTTTTTTAAATGGTATAACAGAGGGAAAACCTCTGTTATTTTGCTGATAACTTTTCAGGGTAAAAAGATGTACAATGTAAAAAGAAAAGAAAACACCAGTTTATAACGACAATGTCTTTTGTTTTGTTTTATAAATGGGAGCAGCTAATTAACTAATATTACTTCAACCAATGCTCCAAATCCCCGACTGGTTGAAAAAGTGGCACAGTGGATGTAGAAAATGACCAAAGAGAAGAAGTTTATGTTTATTTTTGCATTTCCCATTTAGTTTTTGTTTGACTATTTTGAGTGTTCTTTTTCCTTATTCTTATTTATTACTTTTTGTTTTTTTCGGTTTGTATCTGTTGTTGTTTTGTTTCTCATGTCAGAAATAAAAGTCTAAGTAATAAATAAACCCTCTCTTTCATTGATAATGATGTTAAATGGTAAATGTTTTGCTTGCTCTGTACAATGTCCTTGGGTGTTCTTAAATGTGCTTTTAAATAGATTTATTATTATTATTATTATTATTATTATTATTATTATTATTATTATTATTATTAGTGGTAGTAGTAGTAGTAGTAGTAGTCGTAGTAGAAGTAGTAGTAG